>NC_069094.1:13160651-13444288 GCF_947172395.1 Bicyclus anynana | reverse complement strand
ACATTTTGAGATCACTTTTCGGTATGTCCAGCGCTTGACAGTTTTCATCTGGCAAAGGGGTCTACCTAACTAATCCCGTTTAACACTGACATCGGTCTGGAAAGGGCCGCTGTAATCCTGGGGCGATTTAACTGGACGAGGTAGCTTAGTATTTTACCTTAGTCAGAGTGTTGGCCTGTAGAAACAACTCATACGTGAACGCGACAAAAAACCTACTGCGAGTAAATACGTAGTAGGTTTTTGTCATTTCGCATAGGTATACCTAGAGATAGATCTCTTCTTTCTTCTTCTTTCCTGGGCCTTACCGCACTTGGCCACTAGGGTTGGCCGTTGTACGTATATATAGGTACTTTATAGTGAGAGGTACGCTATCTAGAGTCGACATTGTCTTTAGTTCAATATTCACATTTCTCGGAATCCTATTCGAAAGATACGCCGTTGTAATGGCATAATGAAAAGCTCAACATGGAGAAATTGTCGGAATGTACCCAAATTTAAACCCAACGGTTGGTTAGTGGATATGTTTACGCAGTAAGGGGCAGTTTTGAAATGATTTCAAAAAATGAGGTTTTAAATGCGACGGAATATTTTAAGTTATCTGATTAGATACTAGAGAACTTTTAAGAAAAGAATGTATTTCTATTCTATTTCAATTTGAAAGTCGTTCAAAATTAGATATTTTTCCACTCATCTTTTAGTCCACAAGCCACTCAGAATGTACTACAGATAAATCAGCACCTACTCAAGTTCAAAAACCTGTCACTGATAAAAACCTCCCAACAAAGTTAATGTAGATCAAAGTACCAAATCTAACTTGAATGACGCCGCTATTCAATTGGGGCGATGTTTATCAGAGTTGATTCCGTGAGTGCTTGAGCTGGGAGCGCTATAAATGGGGGTCTGAACCGAGAGATATGAAATTGCCTACACAGTGAGTTTCTACATGATTAGTGATGGATGGAGCCTATCAATTGCTATCTACTGGCATGTATCTCGGGGGATTTCGTGCATGTGTGCTCTCCATTTCTGTGGTCTAGTCTGTCAAAATATTCCACTTATGCTAGTGGCACCGCTTAAGCCGCCTTTGCAAATATTTATATGCTTTTTTGCATGCTTTGTTTTTAATTGTTTATATAGTTTCTAGTAAAAGTAAATCAGTGTCTAAAAGTAAGCATCTGCGGTTTTATTAAAATGAATGGCTGAAGCAGTTCAAAGCGTGTTTATATGTTTACAAAGCTGTGATAGCCTAGTGGATATGACCTCTGCCTTCGATTCCGGAGGGTTTGGGTTCGAATCCGGTCCGGGGCATGCACCTCCAACTTTTCAGTTGTGTGCATTTTAAGAATTTAAATATCACGGCCAGCGTGGTGGCCTAACCCCTCTCATTCTGAGAGGAGACTCGAGCTCAGCGGTGAGCCGAATATGGGTTGGTAATGATGAAAATGATGATATAAACATACATGTATCTTTATGGGAGGCTTGAACCTCGATCGTCTATTATACTTTATTACTTACTACGAGAACATACTACATAATTAAATTACGATATCAAAAGTTTTTTTCTTAAGACACTGTCTATATCACATCTAGTTTCAAATGAGAATATAAAATCGTCTACCTCACTTTTATAAAGAACTTTATATTAACTTATTTCGAAGTTTATTTCGCCTATAATTTACTTGCTTAATATGACGAATTCGTTTTCGAATTTATTCGTAAAGAGGACCGGCATTAGAGAGATACGATTTTCACGGATTCCTTATTCAAATCACGTCTTTCTCTTATTGAAAACTGGACTACTTTTGCCTGTAATAAAGGCGTCGTCTCCGACACCTGTATTATCTGAAAGGGCTGACAGGGTGCCGATTGGTTCGACGGGCATAATTCTGGAGAAGCTCCAGAATATTCGATTGCCGAATCGTAATTTATATAATACATATTTTACAGATTTTCCCTTGAGCATATTGTAGATTATATGCCGTTAAATATCGTTGATATTTTCGTGATTTGATCCGTGATAGCCCAGTGGATATGACCTCTGCCACCAAGTCCGGAGGGTGTAGATTCGAATCCGGCCTAGGTCATGCACCTCCAATTTTTCAGTTACGTGCATTGTTAGAAATTAAATATCACGTGTCTCAAACGGAGAAGGAAAAACGTCGTGAGGTAACCTCCATTCGCATTAGTCCACCGTGGTGGACTATTGACCTAACCTCTCTCATTCTGAGAGGAGACTGGTGCTCAACAATGAGCCGAATATGAGTTGATAATGATGAATGGTGAATGATTTTTTTTTTAGTAAAAACATTTTAGTTCTCTTTAGTATAAACTAAATTATAGATAAGAAATCATTACTTTTTCTTCATTTCAGCAGTCAACCTAGGAATTACACCTATCATACCGTCATATTACGCAAATGAAAAAGTCACTTGTTAATGTTTATTTCCAAAAATTAAACGGTATAATATCACTCAAAATCCAAAACGCAACATTGAAATGATATTGGCAATTATGAAACCACACAAATGCGTTGAGTTACGACCACATTTTCCAGCTTTCAGCAGTTTAAAATAATTTTATGGTTTTTAAATTTCCATTCAGTGATTAAAAGGGAATTCCAAATAAAAATGTGTAAGGTTATGCGTCAATTTTACCTTCACGGAACAATGGGCCGGAAGAGGAGTTTAGGACTCTTGTGATTTATTATGACAAGGGTAAAATAGCCCTTCAACAGACCGTTTTACACGACATTAGGGCAGACACACATTAGCATATAGTCACGGTGCGGTTGAAATTAGAAATATCGCTTGACACTATGCATATTTTACTTTTAAAGACTGTCTAAAAGAAGTTTCAGACATTTCTTCCAGATTGCTGTGTCAATTGGACTTTTTTTACGAACATAAGACGTCTTTTCTATTTTTGCTCTTCAATCCAGATGCTTTATGGATAACATACCTTGGCCATTACTACTAGAGTATCACCACCAACTCGACGACCTCCGTGGCACAGTGGTACGCGCGGTGGGTTTACAAGACGGAGGTCCTGGGTTCGATCCCCGGCTGGGTCAATTGAGATTTTCTTAATTGGTCCAGGTCTGGCTGGTGGGAGGCTTCGGTCGTGGCTAGTTACCCTACCGACGTACCGCCAAGCGATTTAGTGTTCCGGTAATATGTCGTGTACAAAGCGAGAAGAGGTGTGAATTTTCATCCTCCTCCTAACATGTTAGCCCGCTTCCATCTTAGACTGCATCATCACTTACCATCAGGTGAGATTGTAGTCAAGAGCTAACTTAAAAGAATAAAAAAAAACCAATTGTAGAACTTTTTAAAGAAGAATGTGTACAAATGTTATTTTCTTTGGAACGTCATATTATAAATATTATATTTTTAGCAATGCTACGGCTTAGTAAACTTGCGGCGCTGATTTTTAAGTTACGCCGCGCCACGCAGCTTTTGTGTGTTGCCCTTTATACCTATGTGTGTATATCTAATACTAAATCTATATCAGACGTATGTTGTAAGGCTGGACGTATAATTCTTTTATTCACAATGTTTAAATACTTACTTACCTACAATTTAGTCACGGCTTTTCCTTCTTCTCGTCGTAGAATCAGAATCACTTATTTGAAAGCAGAAGCAGTGTAGAAACCGAAAGGGGTGTGGATTTTCATCCTCCTCCTAACAAGTTAGCCCGCTTCCATCTTAGACTGCATCATCACTTACCATCAGGTGAGATTGTAGTCAAGGGCTAACTTGTAAAGAATAAAAAAAAAAGAGAATTCTAAAATATTATTAATAAAATATTATTAATATCTAAAATATAATAAATCATTGTTTTATTATAGTAAAGATATGAGTGTGTGTAAAGCAACATGGTGGGTCTATGCTCTATATTCTCTCATACTATGAGAGTTGGTAGAACAATACTAAAATTCGGTGCACAACACCATAATTGTTGTTGTTGTTGTAGTGTTGTGCTTTTTTATAGAATTGAATGTGTAATATTATGAACACTAGCTGTCGTCGCGCGGTTTCACTCGCGTGGTTCCCGTTTCCGTAGGAATACGGATATAATATATAGCCTATTGCCTTCCTCTATAAATGGGATATCTAACACTGAAAGAATTTTTTAAATCGGCCCAGTAGTTCCTGAGATTAGCGCGTTCAAACAAACAAACTCTTCAGCTTTATAATATTAGCAAAATGCAGGTTACATGATTTTTTTGTGACGAATATGAATTGAATTGAATTCATATAAACTTTATGTACCTACGTATTAATTGATTTCATAACTAATGCGTCTCTAATATTCTAGATCCATTCGAAAGACAAAGTTAGACCATTCTCTAGCAACCAAGAAATTACTTAGCAAGTTGAGAAATGCAAATCGGGGCATTTGTGTGAATAACAAGGAGCAAACTCGACTAAGTCAACATTGCAACAAACAACTTGCTCCACTGATCCCTTATCATAACATGAAACATCGCTCTTGCCACACCACTTAATATGTTACTTGGGTACGAGTTCGGTACATCATCATTATCAACCCATATTCGGATCACTGCTGAGCTCGAGTCTTCTCTCAGAATGAGAGGTGTTAGGTCACTAGTCCACCACGCTGGCCCAATGCGGATTGGCAGACTTCACACACGCAGAGAATAAGAAAATTCTCTGGTATGCAGGTTTCCTCACGATGTTTTTCTTCACCGTCTGAGTCACGTGATATTTAATTTCTTAAAATGCACACAACTGAAAAGTTGGAGGTGCATGCCCCATGACCGGATTCGAACCCACACCCTTCGGAATCGGAGGCAGAGGTCAAATCCACTGGGCTATCAAGGCTCGTTAGGTACAACTTTAGGCTAATTAACATCAATAGAGATTAAATATTTTAGTGTTTGTAAGATCATCGTCGATATTATATTACAAGTTCGTCGATTACAGGTGGTATTGGTATTGGCTATAATTATTATTAACATATTTCTAATTATATGCTAGGGACACATTTGTCCCCGCTGTCGTCAAAGCGTTATCTTTCATTCTTATAAATCAGTATTCATTTTTTATGTTACTGGGGAGGGGGTATCAGTTTTGGTATAAATAAGAGGATATTTGATGACTTCAGCTCAGTTTGTTAGGCAGCGTATGCACCGTCACGCTGCCAGTCAATTGTGATTTTGTGCAATAAATGCTTTGTGTTGTTATTATTGATAATGTTTTGTGTTCTAAATATTGTTTATCATAAATTGTTTAGTGTGGGCATTAAGAACATTTCGGGCAGGGTCATCTTCCCTGCCCGTGTGTGCCCCTGCAATTTTGCATATTGAAAAGATCCTTTAAACCTACTCTCAAAGTCATAAGTCCTGGGACCTGCTCGTGGTTTTTTTACCACAAAATTATGGTACAATCACTGTCGCTGCTAACCGATCGTCGGTTAATAATGGTTAATAATAGTCTGAAAATGAAATTTTTAGGCAACCTACCCGCAATATATTTTCTTCATCATCTTCATCCAATAAACAGACGGATGAAGCTCGTTTCTAAGATGGATCTTCTACTATAACGCAATTTCTCAGTCCACTGTTAAAATAAACAAGAAATAAATAAAAAAAAATTGAAGAAATTATACAAAAGTTTGAATTCAAAATATTTACCAACTGTGTGTATTTAGAAATGGAACAAGTTGAAACGTCTCGAAACAAGCAAATTGTTTGAACTTTTATCGGATTCAATTCAAAACAATTCGGCAAGTTAATTAAGAGAAACAATGAAGGGTCGGAAGTCGAAAGACGATCTCGAGATGTGTCGCTCAGTCGTTTATCATTGTCTTGTTTCAGTATAGTCAACGTGTTATCAACTGAGTCGTGAGGGCGTTTTTTTTTTAATTATTTGTCCTAGCTAGGTCATCGGTCCGATTGGAGCAGTGTGATGGATATGAGCCCTGATTACCGTGTTATTTATGGAGCCTGACCTTGCTTTTTTTTTGTTGTAGACTATTCAAATTAATACGGCCCGACGACTTAGAATTGATAAAATTTATTAATAAATCTTATTACGTACACTCGCTAGTTTTAATTTACTCGTCTGCTACAGTAGAGCGTCACTATTTGATACCTCTGGATTTTATCAAAGTATAAGACCTATGAGGCAATTTCGTTCGTAACACTCCCGATGTTGATCGCGGGGCGGGGGTAGCGATGAATGAAAAACCCACGACTAATGCACGCCACTTCGCACGCACGATTTCACAACCGCGTAGTCTTTCCGCCCGTCGCCCGCATATCATGAGAGTGTTATCAACGAACTTGGCAGACTATACATAAATATGAGTAACTCGAATATAATACGTATATCGAATTGTCTTAAAAAGTTGTATTTTCTGGTTATTACACACACAACAAACGTTTTTTGAAAAATTCCCTGCGTAATAAGTCACCGGTCAGGGTGTAACATTTTATTAAATTAAACCGACATACTTTCTAAAAAAATGCAGTTGTTGACACAAATATTTCATTTATGGCTCAGTTACAAAAGGATATTGTCGAAAATATAAAATCCTAAAATGATCTGTGTGCCTAGTGGGAGTTTTCAATATTTTCATACTGTTACTATCATGTTGACGTAAACGCAAATTTGATGATGAGGGGGTCATCTCCTCCCGAGAGTGTCGGGTGAGGGGGTACGGGCCTCGAGGCTTTGCCTCCTTGCCCGAGTAAGACGCAGGAGAACTTGCTCCCCCGGTGATTTCTTCCAGCCCCTTTCGGGGCTGAGGCATCTTGGCCTATGAGTTGAATTTTTTATTTATTATTGTCCTTCAGCGCGGCGATGTCTTGTCTGGTGCTTGCGTTATTTATATCGTCGTCTCCGCTGCCTCCGGTGGTTCTCGGGGCGTCTTCGATCTTTTCCTGGTTTGGGGATGGTGATGACTTTTCCCTTTTTCCACGTCTCCGGAAAGTGGGTGGTGCGGAGTGCCCCGTTGAAAATTCTGGTCATTGCAACTAGAGCTTTTCTGGGCAGCTGTTGAATGGCGGCGATCGGGATCCCGTCGTATCCAGCCGCTTTTCTCTTAGGGAGATGTGAGATGGCTCTTTTTAATTCCGACGGGGAGATGTAGTGCTCTCCCAGAAGCGGTGGGAGTAGAGAGGACAGGAACTCTTGCATGTGTTGGTCAATCGCCGCAATGTGGTTGATTGTTGCCGTGTCGGATGCCGGTACGTTCGGGGTAAATTGTTTTTGCATATGTTCCGCTAGTATCTCGGCTCTTTCCTTGGCAGAGTATCTTCGCCTACCCTCTTGGTCCAGAAGTGGGTAGTTAACTGTTTCAATTCCATATAAACGCAAATTTATATGGAATTGAAACAGTTGTGCATTAGTGCCACTAGATGGCGCTGTTTCAATTCCTTAGAAATTCACGTTTATGTTACGAGACTGTAACAGTATCAAACTGCCACTAGGCCCTCTGAGGAGAGAGGCAATAGGCGGGGCACATAGTTTGAAGATCCAATGGCTATTGGAGTCCCAAGGTGCTGGAATGGCGACTCCGCACTAAAAACGAAGTGTTTGTGGTGGAATGACGACATCAAGCGAGTTTTCGCTGGATACAGGCGGCTCTAGATCGTGATGTTTGGAAGTCCCTACAAAAGGCCTATGTCCTGCAGTGGACGTCCGTTGACTGTTATGATAATGGTGATGATAATGAGAAAACAATTCTTATTCAAAATCGTTTAAAACTACAAAGTTTCTTATTGTATCGAATTAATTACTTATGTAAATGGGTTGTACTATCAGCCTAACTACACTTTCGACGGGTCGATCCTATTTTCCTTAATCAGTTTTAGCTGTCAGTTTCCATCACTGTTGCCTGCTTACGGCGTGAATAATTGCAAATGAGTTTTCCCGGCTTAGGCTGCAAGGAAGTGTAATCGTTTTAGAGTCTAAGGGACTGTTTACACTTAACCTTAAATCAACCGATTGTAAGTCTTACACAAGTAAGATTTAGTCGTACTACATTTTTAAAAGGGAATCCAAAGTAATTCGTTTTTTCATTAAGTACTTTAATGACATAGTTTTTCACTAATATTATAAAGGCGACCACCAACTTTTCAGTAGTGTGGTGCATTTTAAGAAATTCATATCACTTGTCTCAAACGGAGAAGGAAAAACATCGTGAGGAAACCTGCGTGCCAGGGTATTTTTCTAATTCTCTGCGTGTGTAAAGTCTGCCAATCCGCATTGGGCCAGCGTGGTGGACAATTGGCCTAACCCCTCTCATTCTGAGAGGAGACTAGAGTTCAGCAGTGAGCCGAATATGGGTCGATAATGATAATGATGTTTGAAACAACAGTCTACGCCGGAATACTTACATAGAGACTTTACTTTATAGTTCCCTAAAGCCTCGTGCACACTGAACCGTTCACGATTGCGTTTATTGTATCATATGACATACCAATCACAAGACTCTATTTACAAGCTGTGTGCCCTTTGATCGGTGGAACGCAAGACGAAAGCTGGAACGCCGAATTAAACTCACAAGTGTGCTCACAGCTTTAGACGGCTGCCAGAAAATCCGGCGGAGTCGATATTGTGTGTTCCTTCGCTTTTGTTACTTTTATTACACCTTTGGTATTATTGTCCCTGAAGTTTTATAAATTCACAGCAAACAAACAAAAGAAAAAAAGAAATACTGGTTCTAAAACTCTGCCTTTGATTCGGAGAGCGTTGGTTCGAATCCGTTCTGCGGCATGCACCTCCAACTTTTCAGTTGTGTGCATTTTAAGATATTAAATATCACTTGTCTCAAGCGGCGAAGGAAAATCATCGTGAGGAAACTTCCATACCTGAGAATTTTCGTAATTCTCTACACGTATGAAGTCTGCCAATCCGCATTGAGTCAGCGTGGTGGATTAAGGTCTAACCCCTCTCATTCTGAGAGGAGACTCGTGCTCAATAGTGAGCTGAATGTGGGTTGTTAACAGTGTTGATGATGATTTAAATAATTTAACAGTTGACCGGTTTAATTGTCACCAATAGTCATTATTTCTTTATATTGCATGAGCTGTTTTGTATAGATAAAGGAATAATTAAAAAAGTTACATTACATCAGTGTGCCAAGTGGCAGTATGATACTGTGACGATAGCGTTAACGTAAACGCGAATTTCTAAAGAATTGAAACAGCGCCATCTAGTGGCACTACTGCACAACTGTTTCAATTCCATATAAATTCGGGTTTACGTTAACGCGATAGTAACAGTATGGAAATATTGAAAACTCCCACTAAGCACACAGTAGCTGTCCTTGACTACAATCTCACCTGATGGTAAGTGATGATGCAATCTAAGATGGAAACGTGCTAATTTTTCAGGAGGAGGATGAAAATCCACACCCCTTTCGGTTTCTACACGACATCGTATCGGAATTCTGAATCACGTCTTTGTCGGTAGGGTTGTAGCTAGCCACGGCCAAAGCCCCCCACCAGCCATACCTGGACCAATTAAGAAAACCCAGCCGGGGTCGAACCTGGGACCTCCGTCTTGCAAATCCGCACATACCACTGCGCCACGGTAGCCGTCAAACTTCTAGCCAAACGACTTAAATGAATATTCCACTCGTATTCGTAGAAATCGTTATTAAAAGGTATTCATGCGAGAGCTGAGCGAATCAGTTCGTGCCGGAGTCGATAATGCATGCTCCAACTATAAGTTCAAAAGTTTCTTGTACGTAACTCCTAACTGTAACATATCACCTTACTACTTTTAAAAGAGCGTGATTTATAGTCGGAAGCTGTACGGAATATTGAGAATATATTATTGAGAATGAAATGTATATTATGGTCCCGATATTGACAAGGCTATCTGTTTCGTTTTAGGAAATATTCGCTATATCACATACTAGCTGTCGTCGCGTTTCACCCGCGTGGTTCCATTTCCCGTAACAATACGGGAATAGTATATAACCTTTAGCCTTCGTCGATAAATGGGCTATCTAACACAGAAAAAAACTTACAAATAGGTTCAGTAGGTTCTGAGATTAGCGCCTTCAATCAAACAAACAAACAAACTCTTCAGCTTTATAATATTAGTACAGATTTATGGCATAGTCTTCAATATAACCTGAAGGCTAATTCACTAACTTTGACGTATGTCAGTTGGTATATACGATTTTCATCCTAACTCCATCTTAGATTGAATCATCACTTCACATCACAGGCCAAATCATAAGTCAAGGGCTAACTTATAAGAATAGAATATAGATAAAAAAAATAGTGTTAGCTACTCTATTTATAACTCGTTCTTGAGTTATTAATAGAGTAACTAAGGCTGGACCGATTTGGCTAAAAATTGGTGGAGAGGTAGCTTAGAGCCAGGAGACGGACATAGGATACTTAAAGTAGGGGTAGGATAGGGATGCGGTAGGAGTAGGGAAGAAGTCGCGGTTGTCCGCTAGTTTAAAATAAAACTAACTTAATAAACTACGTGATTTACATCCTATTACGTCAGAGGTTACGTGAAAATAGTTCCCACGTAGTTCCAACCTTTAATTTTCTTTCTACATACCTACTTCACCGCAAGTCTATTTCCCAATAGAGCGACCCTGCGCGTGGGGCGTGAAATTGAGATGTCATTAAACCGTTATATGACCACAATGGTGAGACCGAAAAATTCATTTGGGAGGCGGCTCTTAAATCTCAACACAACGAAAGCAATCTTTGGGATTATAAATACCGAAAATCGGTTCCATTTCTATTTGAACGGTTATTTCTACTTCGATTGGTTGGTACATTTGGTTTATTAAACTAACGATTATTTTTGGGGACTAGCATTTACGTTGCTATCGACGACATAATTAAATTTTCAAAATTGTTTTTGTAATATCATTTACCTACGTTTATAGTGCACGCAAACTTATGATGTAACTAAAATGAATTGTTACTTTTTTCTAGATCATCATTATCGACACAATTTAGCCAATGGTCAGTCACTGCTGGCCATAAGACAGTCTTTTGTAGGGACTTCCAAATACAACCGTCCTGCTGACCATGACAGTATTTTGTAGGGACTTCCAAATACAACAGTCCAATGTCGACTTTAACTAGCGGCTTCCTATACAAGTTACGAGTATATAGTCTGTCCACCTCGTAGCTTTTAAATTCCCAATTTGGTCATAGGTTCATCAACTGGAGGGCTATTCTGTAACAATGTTTTGTATAACTCGCAATTGTGAGTTTCGAATTCACCTCTATCTTGCTCTTTTTATAGTATCGTGATAAACAGAGAGAGATAGAGATTGCGAGCTAAGCAAAACTCGATACAGAATAACCCTGCAATCAAAAAAGTTTAGATTCACCGCTTACACTATAGTTTTAATACACGTCTTTCCTTTAGTTAAAGGGAAAATTTTCAATTACAATATTAAAATTCTTTACAGTTAAATTTACATGTTCTAATCAGCATAAGTGTACTTAGACTACAGAAACTACACTATCATATAAATGTCAATATGAATGTATAAATGAAACTGCAAATGCTTTTTGTGTTTCAATGATTCGTCTATTATAGCTTTAGTCTGGGCTCATGATATTTACTTTCCTAACTTCATGGTAATCAGAATCAGTGAAATTTACCTGAGTGGGGCGGGTTCTAAATAGGTACGGAGATGTTTATCAAAACTGATTCCGGGAACTCCCTCGAGTTTGCGCTCTTAAAGGGTTTATGCGAGTAAATAGTAGATACATGCGGGACTTCCTCTGTATTCGTGGCGCAGTAGTAAGACGGAGGTTGGCTGGGTTCGATCTCCGGCTGGGTCGATTGAGGTTTTCTTAATTAGTCTAGATCTGGCTGGTTACCACCCTATTGTAAAATTAGTGATTGACAATCAGTAATTTTACAGCCAGTCAATTTGTGTCGAATAACAATCAGTCAATTTACTTTAATTAATGATATTAATCATTAATTAAATATTTTAATGAATGCAGATATCTATTGCAAGTGTATAATTGATACAATACAGTGTGATTGTTAATTATTCTGCTCCCTCAAACCCCTCTCCTTATCACTACAATTCCTTTGTTTCAATATTCGAATTGTGCTGCGATTTTACACCTAACTTATAAAAAACGTGATGTAAAAATGAGGTTTTTTTTTATTTTTTACAACTTAGCCCTTGATTACGATCCCACCTGATAAGTGATGATGCAATCTTAGATGGAACTAAGTAACAAGTTAGGAGGAGAATGAAAATCCACACCCCTAAGAGTTCTTGTATTAAGAGATGTCAACTATCCAGAGGCATAGCGTGCCTTGAAAGGACCCTGTATCAGATTAGTTGGGGGGAGCAAATCTCACAAAAGTAACAAATATGCTTGCTTAAGATAAATATGAGTGACTTTACTTTTACTTTAGGGAAGTAGATTGTGTGAGATTGTGGATTACATTATACTAATTTTTGCTTTCACACGTAAGGGGCCCCTGTTGTCCGGGGGCCCCGTATTCTTGATACGGCTGATACGGTGGTAGCTACGCCTTGCAACTATCCTTACATAGTATAAAATGGAGTTGTTTTCTCTGTATGTTCGCTTAGATCTTTTATACCATTCAACGGACTTTAATGCGATTTTCAAAATAGATAGAGTGATTAAACATGAAGGTTTATAGCTCACAGGAACTGGAACGCGTGTAAACCCTCGGAGCTTCGGCTAGTGTTGTATAAATAAGAAATACTTTGAAGATATGTGAAGTATATGTGAGAGGCAAGTAAATATTATTTATAATATTAACGATTTCATATACAAACTCAGTTTTTCAGCAAAAAAGGTCTTGTTAAGTGTCTGTTCATACCCGAACCTTTTCCAAGAGCTCTCCTGAATAAAATACTAAATCTAAATTCGGTATACATTTTTGAAAATTCATTTTTACCCAATGAAAATCATTATTAGAGAAACTTCGATTAATAACATTTTTTTTATAAATAAGGTTCCACGTGAAACATGTTTACCTGACTGTGCAATTAAAAGTAAGGCAATGTTTTCATCTATGTAAGCCGTGATAGCTCAGTGTATATGACCTCTACCTTCAGGTATGGGTTCGATTCCGGCCCGGGGCATGCAACTCCAAATTTTCATTTTAAGAAATTAAATATCACGTGTCTCAAACGGTGAAGGAAACAACATCATTCTTAATTCTCTGCGTGTGTGAAGTCAGTCAATTCGCATTGGGCCAGCGTGGTGGACTATTGGCCTAACCTCTCTCATTCTGAGAGGAGACTCGAGCTCAGCAGTGAGCCAAATACGAGTTAATATACTAATATTATAATATAAGTAGAATTAATAGACCTTTTTCAAAACAGTAAAGATAAGTATGTCGTATGCTTTGTTATATAACTTTTCAAGCTAAATATAAAATTCTAATAACCATTCCAAATCAAACAAAGAACAAAGACCTATTCAGTTTTATGATATAAATACCATTCCTTTGTTTTCAATTCATTATTCATTTTTTAATTATTTCGCCGTTTCTTTCTTATACCAGGTAATTGTTTAGAATACTTTTTACCTCATTAAAATGTTCTAAGCGTGGGTAAAGCCTGTTACACAAAATATAAACAAAGAATTAAAAATACGGCTATAAAAGACAACAAATTAAATCAGCAATTTTCTTGGAGGGCATACTCGTATACAAAAGCCCATAATATACATCATCATCATCTTCACTATCTTAACGGCTCACTATTTAGCTAGGATTCCCTCCTTAAAAGAGAGGGGGGAGGATATGGAGCTAACATTCACCAGGCTGCTCCAATACGGGTCGACGGGCTTTTTTTTTATTCTTTAGTTAAGTTAGCCCTTGACTACAATCTCACCTGATGATAAGTGATGATGAAATCTAAGATGGAATCGGGCTAACTTTTTAGGAGGAGGATGAAATCCACACCCCTTTTGGTTTCTACACGACGTCGTACCGGAACGCTAAATCGCTTGGCGGTACGTCTTTGTCGGTAGGGTGGTAACTAGACACGGCCAAAGCCTCCCACCAGCCAGACCTGGACCAATTAAGAAAACCTCAATCGGTCCAGCCGGGGATCGAACCCAGGACCTCCGTCTTGTAAGTCCACTGCGCCACGGAGGCCGTCAAAAATTACGCTTACGATGATAAACTCTGGTACTCGTAACAATGTCTACTCTCATTGTTACAAGTACTCTTTTATGTACAAAAGTGTGATACCACCATCTACCCTACTTCGAGCTCAGATATTTTTATAAAAAATTTTTGTAAGAAAGAAAATTTCATTGCCTAACATAGCCTCGAACCCAGTCTCCTATGATCCGAAGTCACATAGACTAACCACTATACTAACTAGACCCTATGTTGAAGTACTCTTAATCGCATATCTTAGATTCACCGAAACGATATCGTACCTTCCATTTTTTTTGTAAAAAAAAAATTATCTAAAGCAAAACTATCGATTGAGTAAATTATACCCCAAATTCTGCTATAACCTTTTATTATAATTCGCCATTTAATATCAGGTGAGATCGCGCAACAGAAACTACTGAGGCAAGCTAAAGACATCAAGTTTAATCATTTGGTGACACAGATTTGATTACTTTATAATGGAACTTTGTATGAAATTCCATTCTTTGAAGTCAAAAGGGTTACGATTTTCCACACAGAGTCGCGATCGTCTGCTAGTAAAATCAAATTGAATCAAGACAATGGTTCGTTTGAGAAAACTTAAACAGAATTGAGCTTAGGTTATCAACCCATAGTCGGCTCACTGCTGAGCTCGAGTCTCCTCTCAGAATGAGAGGGGTTAGACCAATAGTCCACCACGCTGGCCCAATGCGGGTTGGTAGACTTCACACACGCAGAGCATTAAGATTAAGTTTTCCTTAACCGTTTGAGACACGTGATATTTAATTTCATAAAATGCACACAACTGGAAAGTTGGAGGTGCATGCCCCGGACCGGATTGGAACCCACACCCTCCTAAATCGGAGGCTGAGGTCATATCCAGTGAGCTATCACGGCTATAATTGAGCTTAAAACAACATTAAAATTGAATCGGCATCGTAAATTAGCCCCAAACATTCCCTCTAGATATAAATCGTTTGAACCACCACCAAATAAACGATTCACAGAGTTAATTAACAGGAACCCTGTTGTGAGATAACGGCGAGCGACAAGCGGTGTCTTAGATGCGGTCCTCAACTTCTTATCGGGATCGTTTGTGTAAATCTACTTAGCCTTGTTTGGTACTACAATATAATTTGCGATACGACTGTTTGTCTTAACCTACCACCGTCATATCGTCCAATGGTCCAATGGGACCAATGCTTGGGCGTTTGACATACAGAGTACAATGTATCAAATCAATCAATTGATTTGATTAAAAAAATACGGAACCCGAAAAAAACTATCTGTCTACTAGAGTCCTTTTCATGAAAGAAGTTCTGCGGCTAAAATCTGAAATGAAATTGACGGCGCAGTAAGTTAGTCAGATCTTTTAAGTTGTATAAGACATTGATTTTGAAGGGCCTTAATGAGGGCCTTAAAGGAGTCACTCGAGCGAGCAATGCATGTATTAAGTTAATACTTCGTGATCGAATCAGAAATGAAGAGATCAGCACGGCATACGAATAAAAGTAAGCGACGGCCTCCGTGGCGCAGTGGTATGCGCGGTGGATTTAGAAGACGGATACTGGGTTCGATCTCCGGCTAGGCCGATTGAGGTTTTCTTAATTGGTCCATGTTTGGCTGATGAGACACTTCGCCCGTGGCCAGTTACGACCCTATCGACAAAGACGTACCACCAAGCGATTTAGCGTTCCAGTACATTGTCGTGAAAAACCCGAAAGGGGTGTGTATTTTTGTCCTTCTCCTAAGAAGTTAGCCCGCTTCCATCTTAGATTGCATCATTACTTACCATCGGGTGAGATTGTATTCAAGGCACAGAAAACATACTTTGTTCAAAGGCTAACTTGTAGAGAACAATAAAAAAAATGATCCACATCAACGAATGTGAATGTGTGTTTATGAATGAATTAATGATCTCACTGTCAGTAAGTTGCAAACTTGAAATTTCAGCTATTCTAAACATACCCGTCTAGCTATTTAGAGCTAGGTATATTTGATCAAAGATAAAAACAGAAGAAAGTAATCACTTATGTGCATTGCAATTTTACAAACAATAAGAATATTCAACATTATTAAAACATTACAGCAGTAAGCCTTAGGCAATAGCTTGTTAAACAGAAATGATTTAATTAATTTCGCAATATAATTTACAATTTCAATTATTAAGCTCGCGAACGGTGCCGGTTTCCTCACACGTATTACTCCTAAATACGAAATTCATACGGCAAATAAGGCAAACAATAGCGAGACTATTACACGCGGCATAACTTCATTACAATAGCTTCTATACGAAGGGTGACCCGGCTGTATAGAAGCTGCCACTAAATCCAATACAGGCTTCAATGGAAGCAATCATATGTTTGGGAAATCGCTTCAGAAACGCCTTGATAGTGGAAGAGCTGGTTACAAAAAGGTACACCCATGATCTTGATACCAGATTTTTTTTTATTTTTCCAAATGTTTGACTCTGATATCAAGTGATTCACTCATTCAGTCATTCTGAGCTCCTCCTGCTCCTCCTCAGACCAATAAAAAGAATTTATTGGTCTGAGGAGGAGGAGGAGGGTTAAGCCGTCCACCACGCTGGAATGTAGATTGGCAGACTTCACACACGTAGAGAATTAAGAAAATTCTAATTGTACTCGTATACAAATAAATTATATTAAATTATATTATAAATTTTTAAATAAATTTTGTCCTATTTTTCTTATATGTGATTAACTTAAAAATATTTTTTTATTCACAATCATTTCTTTTAAAAATTATTTTACATTTTCACTTACTTAATATTGCAACCAACTTTCTTTGTAACTGTATGTGGCCTTATTATTGTTTCTTTTATATTTTTTGTGCATATTTTGTTAAAACGCTGTTAGTTACAAATAAATAAATAAATAAATAAGTATGCAGGTTTCCTCACTATGTTTTTCTTTGACCTTTTGAGACACGTGATATTTTATTACTTAAAATGCATAATGGAAGGTAGAGGTCATTTCCACTGGGCTATAATGTCACTCATACCTACCTTTTAAAAATCATAGTCTAAATTTTCCACCAGCTCTTAAACTATGTTGAAGAAAACACCATAGAAGGCTTGATATAGCAGAGAATCGCAAGTCGTTGGTATTACTCTAGGGCGGCCGCTGGTCGGTGGGTATCGATTGCCATCAATCAGCCTGTGATTTTTGTCGCCAATAATTCGCACGTGACTCGTATACTATACCGTAAGAGGTTTGGGCAGTGAGATGTCATTGCTTATATATCTTTTAAGTTAGGAACGAAAATCGGCGACTTTCTTCGATATAATTCAGTTGTTTAGGTAAAAAATTCTAGGTTTATTCTTTGATTAAACGTTAATCCGTGAGATAATCTATGTATGTCTGAAAATAAGACTTTTTATCCCTTACCATTAATAAAAGAAATAAATTAATTATTTCTGAGATTTCTTCATTGTTTTTTTATAATTTTGAGGCGAAATTATACTAATCGCTAAGCTTAACGTTTTATGTTCAATTATTCAGTGCATAGTAATATTAATATAGATAGTAATAGTATAAATAAAGTCAAGAAACAAAACTTTTGTAATACAAAAATGGAATCGAAATGTCACCCGTTAGACTCGTAAATTTATTATATCTAATTGCTTACCTTACCTTACCTTATTAGCCGATAGACGTCCACTGCTGGACATAGGCCTCTTGCATGGACCTCCAAGCACAACGATCTCGAGCCGCCAGCATCCATCGGCTCCTTGCAACCCGCTTGATATCCTCGGTCCACCTAGTGGGGGGTCGACCAACACTGCGCTTTCCAATGCGAGGTCACAATTCCAGCACCTTGGGACCCCAACGTCCACCGGCTCTTCGAACTATGTGGCCTGCCCATGGCCACTTCAGCTTCGCGACTCGCTGAGTTATGTCAGTGACTTTGGTTCGTCTGCGGATCTCCTCATTATTGATTTGATCACGCAGAGAAACTCCAAGCATAGCTCGCTCCATCGCCCACTGAGTGACTTTGAGCCTTCTAATGAGGCCCATAGTCATCTAATTGCAAAAAATGATTAAAATAAATAAGCTCATTTAAATAACAAATTCGATTATTTAATAACACTAATTGCTAACAAACAACAACAGCAAGCTAATTCCATTATGTTTCACAATAAAACTATTCCCCGCACCTAGCTTTGTACGAGTGTGGGTGAACTCTATTAACTCGACGCCATAAATTGTTGTCCGCAAAGCGACACGGCAATTACTGTCGCCGCTCATCCGCAAAACGATGTTAATAGCTCACTGATTCCTGCACCTATACTCATAGAACGATCCTGCAGGCGCCACACTTACCTAACTTTATCATCATCATCATCATAATGCCGATGGACGTTCACTGCAGGACATAGGCCTTTTGTAGGGACTTCTAAACATCACGATACTGAGCCACCTGCATCCAGCGAATCCCTGCGACTCGCTTGATGTCGTCAGTTCACTAGTGCAGGGTCGCCATTCCAGCACTTTGGGACCCCAACGTCCATCGGCTCTTCGAACTATGTGCCCCACCCATTGCCACTTCAGCTTCGCAACTCGTTGAGCCATGTCAGTGACTTTGGTTCTTCTGCGGATTTCCTCATTTATGATGATTATAGATATATGTATTCGTACAATTTTGAGTGCAGCGTTCTTAAATATAACTGGGTGGAGCGAAACATGAGCATTTTTATGGAAGATAAAAAAAATATCACTAATTGCACCTACCATTGGTGAATCGGTGTTGCAACTCAACATCTCGAAAAAACTTTTATCACTAGCAAAGTGGCAAAAGAGACCTCGAGGACGTAGCCCGATGCGTTGGTCAGATCAAATCCGCACCACTCTCGATACAAAAGTACACGAAGCTCTACAAGTCGCGAAAAGCCGAGCCTCATGGTTCGACATCGTGCGGGAAAATGTCGTGAATGTGTGATAGGGGTCACGACCCTCAGCAATGAGGAACACGACGCGGAGCACATGTTTAGGGAGACGAGGTAAACTTACACATCGAAAATATTGACCACAAATAAATATATTCTGTGTCCTTAACTACACACAGCTATAAATAAAAGCTACACAAAACTATAAAGATTTACACACACGTGTATTTCACAGGGTTCCGAAATTAACGATATCAAAATTTTTTTCACCAATGAAAAGTTCCGTTACTAGCGAAAAGCGTAGGTTATATTTCTTCCCCGAATTTTCACGGAAACTCGATTACGCGGGTGAAATCCCGAGGAGCCAGCTAGTGTAAAATAAATTGTTATTTACAAACCATTTACATTTTTTTTTATTATTTACAAGTTAGCCCTTAACTACAATCTACTTGATGGTAAATGATGATGCAATCTAAGATGGAAGTGGGCTAACTTGTTAGGAGTAGGATGAAAATCCACACCCCTTTTTTTTATTCTTTACAAGTTAGCCCTTGACTACAATCTCACCTGATGGTAAGTGATGATGCAGTCTAAGATGGAAGCGGGCTAACTTGTTAGGAGTAGGATGAAAATCCACACCCCTATCAGTTTCTGCACAACATCGTACCGAAAATCGAATTCACTTGTACGTGTTTGTCGGTAGGGTGGTAACTAGCCACAGCCAACGCCTCCCACTAGCGAAAACTAGACCAATTAAGAAAACCTCAATGCGCCCAGCCGGGGATCGAACCCAGGACCTCCGTCTTATAAATCCACTGCGCATAAAACTGTCCCACGGAGGCCGTCTTTTACATACCTTAACGCCGTTACATAAAACGATCCCATATCGAAATTACTTTTCATTCTGATTCCAGTATAACTATAATTTTCCACAAATTTTACTATAATTTTACCGTGTTAATTAACACGATTTTAGTGGAAAATTGGAACATAACATAGAACCGTGTTCATGACAAGCTTGAGAGCTGAGAAGCGGTTATTAATCATGTTGTCACAGTAACTTCAAAGGCATCAATCAACTACCATTACGAATGGTTTCGACGTACTCTGCGAAGCAAGCTACGGCTAACGATTCCACTGTGGCATGAAACTGCTAACTCCGAGCTAAACAACGTTCAATAACAGTTTTTAACCGACTTCCAAAAAGGAGGAGGTTCGACGTTCGGCTGTATGGAAGTTTTTTTTAGGTAGGTATTACATTTACTAACCGACTTAAAAAAAGGAGGTTGTTTTGTTGGTTTTAGAAATGACGAAGTTATGAGGTACTTAACTTCGTCATTTCTAAACCGATTTTGAATTTTTTTTTTGTTTGAAAGAGTATACTTTCAGATTGGCTTGGCACCGCCTTTAAAGTGATCAGAAGGTAGCACATACGATGTTATTTTTCGTTTTTCAGTTTCGTGATTTGAAAGTTGGTTTAATTTGTTCGTTACAAAGATTTTTTTGTTTAATCTTTTAACTATTTAAGTGCCTAATTGGTTGGTTTAAGTCCTGTGATTTGGGTCACAAATTTTACCTCTTTATAATATATTTAGTATAGATGAAAACTTATATATCACGTATAATCGCGTATTGGAATATAAAACTTCAAGACTCTCCACACTTACTACTCTGTCTGCAACCCTGGTACTTTATTTAGAGCCTCACATTCAATCTTCTGTAAGCCTTAAAAAAGATCTTCGTTCTAATAATATACAAACCTTAGCATATTAGTTTATCAGACATAAAGGTAACTTTGCCACATGCGATTTTAAATTAATAAATAATTTCTAATTAATTCTACAAACAAATAACTTTGAACCTGTTTTGCAAATATTAAATTCATGCGAAATATTAAGCTGAGCGTTTGGTATTTGGAGCTAACTGTTCATCACTCACAACGTGGCAGGAATTAGTTTTGAACTGTTCAAACATTTCAGTTCGAAAGGTAAGAAGAGTAATTTTGTTGAAATTGTTTACATTTTTATATTTATACTTTCGTGTTATATTAACTAAAAAATAGATTTTAAGGTAAATCCGATACCTCCGTGGTTTCGCCCACATAGCTCCCATTTCCGTGGAATAACGTGGGTAAATACTATTTTACTCGCTGACAATGTAGATATTATGCCCTTGTGAACGAAATTTTAAAATCGGTTTAGTGGTTTCGGCGTAAAAGCGCATCAACCAAACAATCACGCATTTTTAAACTCATTTATTCATTTATCTTTTTTTTAATTTTTAACAATGTTATACATACAAAATATTAAAAAACACTATTAAAAACTTATAAAAACAAAATTAACTCTCCCGCCGCAGGACATGTGAGTGCCCAAGCAACCGGTGGTCAGGGCTCCAGAGTGAGGAACCTCTTCACAATACGCGCCGTCTCAAGAATTACTGCCTTCTGTATCCGACTCTTGATCTAGCAGTTAAGCGAAAGCTTCTTAAGGTGTTGGTCGAAGCTTTTCGCTATAAGACCATTGACTGAAAACTATTGACGCATAACTATTGTGAATTTTAGAATAAGTATTACGAGTAGATAGCATTATTTAACGCCAAATTAGCCCTTGACCAGCTATTCACTATTTTGGTCTTTATTATCAACGTATTAAAATTAACATCAAATCAATTGAGAAATGTAATCTACTTACTGTGCGATATCCATGTAGGCACCGGATGACATTTGTTACATAGAATTTCAAAGATAGTGAATTAGCCTGCAGGATCTTACCTGTAGCTTAGAATTATAATAGTAATGGACTAACTTGGACGAGTTACAAGGTTATCCTATACAACCTGACGGCTTCTACACGACATAGGTAATCCCGAACTGTTAAATCGCTTTGTCGTACCTACGTCTTTACCGGTAATAGTGGTAATCCAGCCAATTAACGTATAATAATTAGCCTGTTAACTGTGGCCCTCATAAAAAGACTCAAAGTTACTCAGCGGGCGATGGAGCGAGCTACGCTTGGGATTTCTGCGTGATCCAATCAGAAATGAGGAGACCCGCAGAGGAACCAAAGTCTGATATAGCTCAGCGAGTCGCGAAGCTGAAGTGACAATGGGCAGGCCACATAGTTCGAAGAGACGATAGACGTTGGGGTCCCAAGGTGCTGGAATGGCGACCCCGCACCGGAAAGCGCAGTGTTGGTCGACCCCCCATTATGTGGACCGAAGACATCAAGCGGATTGCAGGGAGCCGCTGGATGCTGGCGGCTCGAGACCGTTTTGTTTGGAAGTTCATGCAAGAGGCCTATAATAATGATGATGAATTAGCCTGAACTAGAAATCTAATCCATAAATCTCTGTTGAAAGCTACAGCATTAACTACGCCAGAGAAGTCGTCAAAAAAGAACTTTTTCATACAGAAACGTTTACGGTCGTTAAGGAAATAAAAAGCCCAACAATTTTAGTTCGTGCTCTGAGTAAAGACGGCGGCGTATCGAAAGTTATCAGCGCGGGTCAGACGGTGGAATGTTAGATAAATAAAGCCATATTATTGCGATGATGGCGAACGGACTCATGTAGGGCTGGCACTCATTAGTTTCTGGTAAGAATTCGTATTTTGTACCTATCTTCATTGAATTGGAGTGTTAACATGCCATGAACTTAACTTGGCGGCCTCCATGTCGCAGTGGTATGCGCGTTGGACTTACAAGACGGCGGTCTTGGGCTCTATTCCTGGCTGAGCCGACTAAGGCTTTAACATTGGTGTAGGTCTGGGAGTCTTCGGCTGTGACTAGTTACCATCCAACTTACCTACTAGTAAGGGGTGTGGATTTTCATCCCCCTAATAACTAGTTAGCCCGCTTCCATCTTAGATTGCATCATCACTAACTAGGGCTAACAGAATGAAAAATTGAAGGAGCTCCTTAACCCTATTACCCGAGCCTCGATTTCCAGGCTTTGCTGAAGTTTTTTTTTTTGCTGAGTTTTGGATAGAAATTTAGCAGGGGATCACTGGAACCAGTCAAAATAGAAGTGGATGAGAAAAAAAAGTGTATGCCAGCTCCGACGCACGAATCGAGTTTACTCTTTCAGATACTGTCTAAATAGGTGTATGTAGCCCCGCAGCATACACTATGTACGTCTCAATGTGCCTGAAAAGTGAAAGGTGCGCAATCGAGGAGTAGGTGCACAGAATAGGTTGCGCACAAAAAACGTAACGCTGTCATTCATTCATTGAATTTTGCTGCCCATATTTTTTTCATCATCATTATCATCATTATCAACCCATTTTCAGCTCACTGTTGAGCACGAGTCTCCTCTCAGAATGAGACGGTTTAAGCCAATAGTCCAACACGCTGGCCCAATACGGATTGGCAGACTTCACACACGCAGAAAATTATGAAAATTCCTTCACCGTTTTGAGACACGTGATATTTAATTTCTTTGTTATTTTTTTTATACCGAGGACTATATATGAGAAGTCGATTCTTATGGAGTAAACTCCAAAAAGTTTGGGAACCTCTGATGTAGAATATTGGACGGGTGGCAACCCTGCCATGTACGCACGGCATCACGTCCCCTGAGAGGCAACGAATGAGAGCTACCCTCGCCGACTGCGAACTATTCATATTGGGAACATTTCAGCAATCTGCAATTTTCTGACCGGCAAAGATAAGAGTCTTACCTGTATTTAATTTATTGAACTTCTTTCGTTTATATTAATTGCGTTCTTATGTAACGCTATCGGCAATTTTTGAATTATTCGTATAACGGATGCCTGCGACTTCGTCAGCGTGGAATTCAGTTTTTCTCAAATCCCACGGGAACCATGGGTCTTTCAGGGATGAAAAGTCTATGTGTTAATCCAGAGTAAAATTTATTTCTATTCCAAATTTCAGCCAAATCGCCGCAGCGTAAAAGAGGAGCAAACATACTTACACACTTACACACTTCACACTTACACACAAACTTTCGCCTTTATAATATTAGTGTGATAGTGTGATTTTCAGCAATCTGTAATTTTCTTACCAGTGATTCTTACTTGTGTTTAATTTATTGATCTTCTTTCATTGATATTAATTGGCATACCTACTCGTAATCAAGTAAAGCTTCTTAAAGAAAGACTGTCAATTTCCAAATTTCGAAATGCGAAATTTTACTGCGAATTTCTTTGAAGGATGAATAGTCCAACATTTTTTTCCAATTTATGATAGTCATTTGAACAATTTATATATTTTATTATATCAGTGTCATAATCTTCCATCATTTTCTTGCAAGCTAAGTTTACCAAAGTCAATCGACGTCATACTACCTTCGCCTTTTTACTATCGCACCGCAAGACGTAGGGAGGGTTTTCATCCCTATGTTATAGATGTCTCTAGGACTTGTACAAAACGCTTTGCGTCTTCTTTTCTTGTACGCACGGTTAGGATTTAGAATACCCTACCCAAGTCTGTGTTTCCTGAATCTTATTACGTGAGTTTCTTAAAAAAAATCGGTTGTCTGTAAATTCGGTTTACTGACGACAGTAGAACATGACAACGTCATAAGAAAATACTGATGGAATTGTTGCATTTTTCAAAAGAAAATGTTCGTTTTTCTAAAATATTGTTTAATTTATCTTCATAGACCAGAATATACTTTATTTCTTGTAAAAAAAAAGTTGGCAACGCTAGAGCGAGGGAACGACGCATGATGTCATATTTTTTCGAGTGTGCAGCCGGCTCTATCGAATTATAAGACGTTGTCACGTCAAAAAGAGTGAATAGGCACCTCCTAGGCAAGCGTGTGCCATCTTAGACTGCACACACTTACCCAAAGGTTAGATCATGGTCAAACGCGAGCCTATTTACATAAAAAAGTGCCGCATTTAAAATATTTCTTAAAAGTATCTTTCTTGTATATTTACTGTATCACCTTTGTATCGCCGCAAGCCCTACAATGGCTCCCTACAGTGGATAATGGATATTGCTTTTCTAACAGGCCAAAGCCATCTTTGCGACCTACTGTAATCCGCTTGCAGCGCCGGCTCTGCGAAAACATTTCTCAGATGGAAATGTGAAAATCTTTATACGTACACACAAATGTTATGAGCATTAGTTTTTGATTGTATTTTGTTTGGCTATAACTAATAGTCTATGATCGAACGTACTTCAAATACATCCATTTTCATCCATTAAGGTAAAAAGTATTTTAAACATTTTGTATAAGGAAAAGTGGGTTGTTATTTTTTTTCCATGCTTAACTATTGTATACATATTTGTTACTTAATCATGGACTACTGTACTGATTTCTATTATCTACTAGTAGACGCCGCGAGGTTTCACCCGCGTGATTCCCGTTACCGCAGGAATACGGAAAAGCCTTCGTCGATAAATGGGCTATCTAACACTGAAAGAATTTTTCAAATCGGACCTTAGTTCCCGAGATTAGCGCGTTCAACCAACCAAACAAATTCTTCAGCTTTATAATATTGGGTAAATATGATAAACATCGTCGTTAACAACCCACATTCGGCTTTTTCGGCTCGGCACTTTTGAGCGCGAGTCTCCCCTCAGAAAGAGAGGGGTTAGGCCTTAGTCTCGACCACGTTGGGCAAATGCGGATTGGCAGACTAATTAATAATAAACATAATCTGGAATAATACATACGCTACCTAATCATACTGTACGCTTCATTGACATCATCATTTACAACCCATGTTCGGCTTACTATTGAGCACGAGTCTCCTCTAAGAATGAGAAGGGTTAGTCTAAAAGTCTACCACGCTGGCCCAATGAGGATGGCAGACGTCACACACTTAGAGAATTAAAACAAGTCTCAGCTAAGCAGGTTTCCTTCGCCGTTATTTAATTTCTTATAAGCTTGAAGACATCAGCCCCCCTAGCCAAGTGGAACGTCGATTCTCTTTCAACGATCGCTAACGCTTCGAAAACTAGAAAAATGTATGGGAATGACAGATCTTGATCACGTGACCTGTCCACCATAGCAAATGTCATTTTCATACATCTTTCTAGTTCTTTTTTTAATCTTTACAAGTTAGCCCTTGACTACAATCTCATCTGATGGTAAGTGATGATGCAGTCTAAGATGGAAGCGGGCTAACTTGTTAGGAGGAGGATGAAAATCCACACTCCTTTTGGTTTCTACACGACATCGTACCGGAACTCTAAATCGCGGTACGTTTTTGTCGGTAGGGTGGTAACTAGCCACGGCCGAAGCCTCTCACCAGTCAGACCTGGACCAATTAAGAAAATCTCAATCTGCCCAGCCGGGGATCAAACCCAGGACCTCCGTTTTGTAACCACCGCGCATACCAACTGCGCCACGGAATTTTCGAAGCATTAGCGATCGTAGAAAGAGAATGTACGTGCTACTTGGCTAGGGGAGCAACATAGTAGGCAGTATTTTTGATAACCTCAAGCAGTACACGTATGAATGTAATTCAGAATTATTTTGTTAAACTTAACACATCCGTAAACAATAGTTTTAATACACAAGCAAACAAACAATGGTCTAAGATGTACACACGTTGCATAGGGGTTTACCGTGCAATGCACACAATACTCCAGATCGGTCCGTGATCGTCGCTGAGAGAGCAAATATTTGCCGCCACCTAATGCGTATTGTACACTCACTAACAGGCCCCGTATTAGTGTCACTTACGAGGTATATTCAACACCTAGAAGATTCCTGTGACTTTGTTCTCGTCAACGATATTTTATACCAGAGATAGGGCACTAACGCATAAAACTAAAGCGAATAAAGTAATTTAATTTTAGTCGCTTTAATTGTCTACAAAATCGAGTTACTTATGTGTTAAGGAAGTGAAAAACTATACAGGGTGTCCCGTAATTAATTGATAAAACGCAAACGGTAGATACGCCACTTAATTATCTAAAACTAATTAGAATACTTTCCAAAAATCCCTAGGGTGACCAAGTTATATTTTTTTTTCGGATTTTTCAAATTTAATTTACCTACATTATGTATACACAAATATTTAATGTAAGTAAACACAAAATTGAGCATGTGTGCGCTCAATTGAGTCACTAAATTCAGATCACTATTTGCGGTGATTTTGTAGGCTCGTAACATATCTATTTTTTATATCTATAGTTTAAACTAATCATTGGTTCTTGTGGAATTTGATTGAAACGTGAAAACGGAGGTCCTGGGCTCGATCCCCGGCTGGGCAGATTGAGATTTTCTTAATTGGTCCAGGCTTTCATCTTAGACTGCATCATCACTTACCATCAGATGAGATTGTAGTCAAGGGCTAATTTAAAAACGAAAAGATTATAAATTGCACTGTAACTAGGTAATATATTCCAAATATTGTGAAATGGTGATAACAATAAAGAGAAACTCTCTCTGGGATTTTGTAGGCTCTTCGCAGACGAAGATGTTTTGACACATCCTGACATACATGAAGCTCTATATTTGAACTGAGGTTGACAATCATAAACAAAGCCATAAATCATAAAAATAAAATAAATTAAAATTAAACTTTGTTACTCAACTACTGTATTTTAGAGGCAATAATTATAAACAGCAAACAAAAAATACCAACCATAAATAATTGTAAACATATGCAATGTATGTCATGTTTAGTAAAATTGTTCACCAATCCGCAAGCGAAGCTCGCTCGAGCATAAAAACGGGCTTAAATCCCTAAGCTCCTAAAGCCCTTATATTTTTTGAGGAACTTTTTTTTACATAGCGTGCAAAATTAAGCAATGTAATTCGCACCCCGGGGACCGATACCGGGTTAATGAAATATCAACATCTCTCTGTATACTTTCACGGCAATTTCTTTTTAATTAACGTTTTCGCTTCACACAATTTGTTTGACCCAAATTGCATTATAATACGCCATTATTTGACTCACGTTTTAAGTACCTTAGAATGAAAATTCAGATGTGGAGATAACAATGTATGTATATTGTATGTATGTTCCGTTGTGTGAAATTCTTCTTGTTCACTCTTGACAGAGTAGTCGTGGTTGCGATGAGCAACTCTTTCTGTACAAAGCTCCTTCACTTTTGGCAATTGGCTGCAGTATGGGAACACCATTGATGATTGTGTCGCAGCCTTGACTAAATGCACTCAACAGGTTAGAAATCCGCCACTGGATCTTTTGTTTTCGACTTTGCCCTGCTATACCAACCGCTCTAAATTGAACGGCTGGTAGAGCAGGGCAATTCCTGATTTCGGGAGATGTGGCCAAAGAACTTTAAAATTTGAGTGAAATAAAAAATCAACTACATCAGGGTTTCTTTTTATTGTTTAAGTATACCTGATAGTATTTTCAATTTTCCAGAAAAACTTAACTGGCCAAAACAAGCCGCGAAGATATGAATCTCAAGCCAAACCGATTTCCTGAGGTAGAATAACAATCATCATCATTTTCATCATTAATAACCCATTTTCAGCTTAAGAGTACGATATCCTCTCAGAATGAGACGGGACGAAGGTTTCCTCATAATATTTTGCCTTTACCATTTGAGACACGTAATATTTAATTTCGTATAGAATAGCACGCCACAATAGAACTACAAGCGAATAAAAGAAATATTTATTCATACATTCATCAAATAAGTCCAAAATATAACATTTTTAATACAAAATTACGGCACCGCATTTTTAAGAATAAGCTTTACAAAATTATAATGACCAATTACAAAAAAAAAAAAGTTCCCACTTGACATGAAAGACGTTCGCGAATAACCGTAAAAGTTGAAACCTAAGTGGAAAACTACGAACTCAATTACAATTTCACAAGGATTAGTCTTTCACAGTACATTTAAACGAGCACTTTAACGCAGTGGTCGTTTTTGCTGAGTTAATTGGTCGTTACCGACGTTAAGCGGGTTAATTTTATAGGGTAGTGTAAATACAAGGGAACTTTTAAATGAAATAATAAAACGGGACTCGTTTACTTAATGGAGAAAGATTTTGTTTATTTCCGCTGCGAGAGCGGCTCGCGGATCTAGATAACTTGTTAATAGGAAATATTTTGTTGAAAATTTACTGTATAAAACCCATGATATTATGGCTGAGTTTGTTGTGGGCTCTTCTCGGACCAAGGCGCCAAGGTTTGGAAACCTCGTAACTTTAATTTTAAGTTTTCGACTATTATTACCACCATTAGATTAAATTAAATTATCATATAATCCTGGTATTTCAAAAGTGCTTGTAAATTATGCCTTTTTTTTGTAAATTGAAATTGCTTGTAAATTGAAATAAAAATAAATAAATAAATAAAAAAAAAAATATTATGCAAGCAGAAACCCGTGGTTTCACCTGCGTAGTTCCTTTTTCAGTGGTAAAACGGTAATAAAATATAATTCAAACTCCAATTCAAACTTCATTTATTTCAAGAAGGCACGAAAGTTTTTTAACGGACGTTATAAAAGCGCTCAAACACAACAAATGCGTTCCCAAGTATATTTTTTTTTCTTTTTTTTTTAATCCGTCAATCACATGCCGGTAGAATAGTTTGCCGCGAATTAAAGTCAATTAAAAAAATATAAAATCCTAAATTGAGCAGGTAATCAAACCCAGATAGTCGCTGTTGAAAACCACAGCATTAACAACTGCGTCTTAGAGATAATAGTTGGCTTGTTGAACACGTAAGAAAAAGCTCAGCACATAAATTAACATAAAAATGGAACCGACTTCAAAGCCGTGATTCAGTCATTTTGATTTTTACACAAAACTACGAAACCGATTTTCATGAAAATGAAATAGGACCAATCTGAATCTCTTTAAAAACAAGAATTTTTAAAATTGATTAATAAATAAAATAAAAATATGCGTCGAATTCAGATACTCCTCCTTTTTTTGATTTCGTTTAATAAAAACATAGCAACACATTTTAATGAAAGATGAAATCCTCAAAGCAGGCAGATGTCGAGTAAATAAAGTTGTGAAACTATCGAAAAAGCCCGGATATTCGGCGGGACCCAGGAAATGTTTCCACTGAGGCGTAATAACGTATTTTGCGAACTCTAAGCGCATTATGAGAGACCCTAAAGTAGAAGGCTTTGTCTCGCAGGAAAGGCAATATCCATTATCTTAGACTTGTGGAACCATTGTTGTACGAAAGCCCGATACAAAGGGTATTTCACAAATAAAGATCGTGGAAAACGAAAATATTTTAATCTAAGAATCCGTAACATGGAAGTAAAAATGAATGCTCTTTATAACAGTAAGTACTTATTAATAAAATTACGAGCAAATGAGTTTGTTTGTTTGTTATGTGGTCACGATATAACTACTCGACCGATAACCATGAAGTTTTTAATACAATTTATTAGTGGTTAAGAATATAGCACCTTTTAATAGTAGTTTTTATTATAGTAGGGGTTTTTATTATAGAAGTCGTCAGGGGAAGAAATAATAAATATTTATACATGTTAGTACAATAATACCTCAATAGCTCAACGGTAAGAGCGGTCGGGCTCAACGACGAGGGGTGGTGCTTCGATCCCCGCCCCGATGGTCTATTGTCGTACCCTCTGCTAGTACAGTTTTTCATGACTAGTTGGAGGGGAATGGGAATATTGGTCATGTTTAAAAATATATAGCAAATATACTTTTTAAAAAAGAAATACCTAATATGGTTCAGGGTCTCCAGGCTGACGAAGTCGAAGGTGTCCGCTAGTCCTACTAAAATTATAACCGCGATAGTTTGTATGAAAGTTACTTTGGATGTTTGTTACTCTTTAACGTATTGGATAGAAGCAGGCGTTACTTTGCGGAAGAAAAGACTTTTTGCAATTGCACGTTGTAGAGTCAAAATCTCCTGAGGATGCTCCGGTTTCGGGGTGAAACGTACGTAGAGAGTATTTTGTCGGACCTGGGTGACGTTGTCGCATGGGTTCGTCGACTTTTCGCGGATGATAGCAAAATAAATAAATCATTATATACTCTTTAACGTCGCAACTACTTGACTGATTTGGCTGAAATTTAACACGAAGGTAGATAATATTCTAGATTACCACATAGGCAACTTTTTATCCCAGAAAAAATTCCCGCGGGATTTGAAAAAACCAAATTTCACGCGAACGGAGTCGCGGGCGTCGTGTAGTCATTTATATAATACCAATTTGTGTTAGCTCGACAAACAAACTTTATATAATATCGAGGGAAAGTTCCGTTTGTGAATAGTTACGGTAATTGGTACAAGTGCTCAGTGGATTCCGACTAACTCGGGCTGGATAACATCGGCTATGTTATTCGATAGCTTGCTTGTAAATAATAGAAATAATTAATAGTTTCATCATTATCAACCCATATTCGGCTCACTGCTGAGCTCGAGTCTCCTTTCATAATGAGAGGGGTTAGGCAAGCAACCAATCACAAGAAAGCTATTGGCGACAAACAGAGTTTTTAGCCGCTTATATATAAGAAGAAAACTACCTTATTTAATACCTTATGCAAAAACAATCTAACACAAGCTTCTTGAAGTTAACAAAACATAATAGCGTATTCAAAAACAGTTTAATAAAGTAAATTTTATTTTTTAAAAAGAACCTTAGTTAATAGTTTTCATTTTCATTTTCAATACTGTATACATCGACCAGCTGACGTATTCACTATTTTGGTGTTTATTATAAACTTAATAAAATAAACAACAAATCAATTGACAAAATGTCATCTACATACTATGTGATATCCACCAGTAAGCACCGGATGACATTTGTATTTTGTATCATAGTATGTAGATGACATTTTGCCAATTGATTTGCTATAAGGACCAAAATAGGCCAACTGTCTAACTATGGTCTCGCATGGAACTATTTGTCTCTCTGTCTATTGCCTAAACACAGAATGAGAGATGATAGCACTATAGTTTTTGCTTAACCAACCCACACAGCACCGCTCTGTCGCTAAACTGTCGACAATTTGTGTAGCTTTGATGCTACGTCCTACATAATAGATGTTCGACATTTCACGCAAAAAGCTCTTTGTACTAGCGCTGCTACCAAATTATATTACGTTTCATAGTACGGATTTACAGTGACATACGAAGCGTTTAAATGTTCACAGTATTTTGCTTGATAGCTAAAATTTTGTTGCAACTATTTCAATAAGCCGACTCTCGCTCAGAGCCCAAATCTAAATTTAAAAAAAAATCCAAAAGCTGGCGAACAATTTTGGGTTATTGTTTTAAGACAAGCTGAAAACTAGTCTTGTAGTTCTCTTAAACTTCCATAACAAAGCTGTGATAGCCCATTGAATATGACCTCTGCGTCCGATTCCGGAGGGTGTGAGTTCGAATCCGGTCCGGGGCATGCACCTCCAACTTTTCAGTTGTGTGCATTTTAAGAAATTAAGTATACGTGTCTTAAACGGTGAAGAAAAACATCGTGAGAAAACCTGCATACCAGATTTTTTTTTAATGTTCTGCGTGTGTGAAGTCTGCCAATCCGTATTGAGCCAGCGTGGTGGACTATTGGCCTAACCCTTCTCATTCTGAGAGGAGACTCGAGCTCAGCAGTGAGCCGAATATGAGTTAATAACGACAACCATAACAAAGAACTGGAGACGCATATGCCTTATTTTGTTTACATTTATTTGGCTTTGGGTCGAAAGAGAGAGCGATGTTACCGGTTTGCAATAGTTCGAAGAGCCGATGGACGTTGGGGTCCCAAGAAGCTGGCATGGCGACCCCGCACTAGAAAACGCAGTGTTGGTCGACCCCACACCAGGTGGACTGACGACATCAAGCAAGTCGCAGGGATTCGCTGGACGCTGGCGGCTCAGGATCGTGAAGTTCCTGCACTGGACGTCCAATCGGCTAATATGATGATGATGATGTCTTCACCAGATATGTCGTGGCGCGCATGTTAGGCCTACAGGAGAGCAGTGGGGCTTGTTTCGTAATATAAAAATGTCCTTGAGTATGTTTTTATCTTGCCTCAAAAACCTACTCAAAAATGTTCGTCAGTTTTAGAAAAACGTTCTAGGGCCCCTATTGTTTGATTTAAATTCAACGTGACGATATAAAATAAATAAAATACGGAGATGTTTCACATAATTTCAAAACGATTCAAGTTCCTAAATGAACTAAATGAGATTTTTTTTCAATCCGAGCCAGTGAATTACCCGAAATCATAACCCAATTTGCGAGATAATGTCTTTTTAGAAAAGAAAATAATTTTTAGCATAAAATACGACACTACAGTCGTCTCGGAATACAGCGGGTGTTTTTGACGTAGGATTTATGATTTTAATAAAACACTCGGCGCGATAACCTTATCGGATGGGCCACGACCTAATCGCGTTAGCGGCAGTACTGAAACGTTTACATGTACGTTGGGTATTATTATTAATTGAATAAAACAACTACATTGCTACTATTTTATTAAATTTTATTTATAACTAGAATTCATTGCCACTTTAATCAAAAATTATTTAATTCAGTACATCATTTAAATGTAACCACATAATCGTAAATAAGTTTTTATGTCGCACTTGCGCTTCTACTAATCTAACTAATCATTATCAGGAATTAGCATAATATTACTAATTTTTACGCAATCAGTATGCCATGTACAAAATAAATTCATTAATTTACAATAAAAAGGAGCCTCAAATCTACACGCGAAACTGACAAAAACCTTGCAATATATTTAACAAATATAGCCTCTCAAGTGAATCTTATTACACAATAAATTTAATAAAGGTTTTAGCCAATGCAAACCTATGATAGCATCACTATACTTCTTATTATAATAGACGCTATGAATTTATTGTCCTACAGAAGACGCATACGCTAAAAGCCGTGGCCCTTCATTTAAGAGTGTTGCGTTATTCGGTTTTCACCCCATTTTCGTCGTAGAGTTTTGAAATAAGCACGTTTAATTAAACACATCGGAACGCAAAAACAGGAAACATTTCAAAGGGATGTTTGCATTGAGCGAACAGACTCGTTCATAATACAATATTTCGTTTCAGTTCTAAGGACATCTTGCCTGTATTTACTGAATATAGATTTAATTTATTAGTGTCTTAGTGGCTTACGTTTTTCTGAACGGTGAATTTTCTCTGAGTCACAAAATTAAGATCTTAATCTCGGTGTTATTTTTAGGATTATGTGACTCATGTCCAACCTACATGTCCTTTAGTAACCATCTTCAGCATATTATGTACGAGTGAGTATTTTGAGAGGTTCCGGCATCTAAATCTTACCAAATTCGCTTCTCCAAATCTTGAAGATCCCGGAGATCTTCTTCAGAAAATTAGAAAATTGTTATAGGAATCGAAGATAGTGATATAAGCTTATCGTCGTCGTACCTTTAAGTAGATCCCCAAGACTGTTTAGAACCTTCTAAGTGTTGTGCTAAGTATAACAATTGTAGGTACTCACAACAAAGCGGAAGGTAGCTATTATAATAATTAAAATTATAATTATTAGGTACCATCACAAAAGTAACAAGAAAAAAAACATTGAAATTTAAAATAATTACACATTTATGAAGACAAAAGCTGATCTCTAAAATTTATTACGAAAAAAACAAGGGGAACGCGGCATGTGCTCTTATTTAAAACTGAACAGGTCTTTTTTGTATCAAATTTGCAAAATTACGCAATATAATTCTCACCCCAGGGAGCAGAAGGACTGGCCTCATAAAATACTGCTTACATCTGCAGCAATTTCTTTTTAATTAATGTTTTCGCTTCAAGATTTGGTTTATTCAAGTTTCAATTTTCTTTATTTATGTCATGGGAATTTTATTTTTTCCAGATTAAACAAGTGAAACTCTTTTATTAACTTTTGTGTGACTTAAACTGTATTTACACTAAACCGCAAACTGTTGAGTGATTAAAAAAGTTTATAGCCGGCTAGCTATATACAAGTAAGTAGGTAAGTATATAAAAGGGTAACCGTAATACACTCACTCCTAAAAAGTCTTACCGGCCAATTGGATAGGATGGGGAATTTTTGTATTTAGCATGTTTAAATAAGTACGTACTCATCATTCTTCATCAACACGAGTCTCCTCTCAGAATGAGAGGGGTTAGGCCAATAGTCTACCACGCTGCCTCAATGCGGATTGGCAGACTTCACACATCCTCAGATAATTAAGAAAATTCTCTGTTATGCAGGTTTCCTCACGATGTTTCTTCCTTCACCGTTTGAGACACGTGATATTTAATATCCTAAAATGCACACAACTGAAAAGTTGGAGGTGCATGCCCCGGATTCGAACCCTCCGGAGTCGGAGGCAGAGGTCATACCCACTGGGCTATCACGGCTTGTAGGTACTGACGAATAACAAAATGAGTTATCAATTAATGTCAAAAATACCTAACCTACTTGCCAATTTCGTCACCGAAAAAAGTTTTCGCACACTCATTACGTCGATTACTTTGACTACGTGATATTCATATTTTTATCACGTTCAATTATTAGATGATAATTTATGTCAACCGTATACAGGTAAGTTATTTTTGACGTGACAACGTCTTATAAATTGGTTTGCCGGGTGACACTTCAAGAAACTGCGTTACGCTCCGCTCACGTTATGCGCTCACAATGAGAGCGAGTGAATAAAATTTTGTTAATATGAAATTCAGTGCGAGATTCTTTGTATAAATTAATGTTTTAAATATAATTCTTTGTATAAATTAATGTTTTAAATATAATTCTTTGTATAAATAAATGTTTTAAATTGTTACTATTATTTCATCCTTCTTCCTACTATACGAATGAATATTCACATTAAAATTATTTTACCACTTAAAGTCGTTGTCACGTAAAACTTTCGCCCGTATACCGACTTTACAGGCAACCAATTTTTTTTTATTCGTCATCTTCATATTTAATAGTTCAGAAATCTTTTCATCTAAGGCGAAATTAGAATTAGAATTCTGGTGGAATTAGAAGTTTATATTTTCTAAACTAGCTCTTTAAGCATTGTTCTTGAATTACACCACATATAATAATCCTATATAAGTCTATAATATAGGTCTTATACGAGCAAAGAAGTAAGAGACCTCTCCTACTTATTTGAGAAATTTGCATTAAGTAGTTCTTCTGAGTAAAAATAAGATAATTTTAAAAAGCTTTCTTGCTCGTATAAGACCATTATAGACTCATGTAGGTATATTATATGTTGTGTATACAAGTGATTCCTTAAATTTAGTTTAATGGAATACTGTCATATTTCGACTACTGGCTAAGTATCAAATACCTGATACATTAAATGAAATATTATTTGCAACCTGACGATGATATAGCAAAGGACGATATTGCTGGTGCACGTTCGGGGAGCAAGTGGAACTTCGCTTTATTTGCTAATTAGTAAGTTTCCTTTGATGTTGCTCCGTATTAGAACAAACATGAAAGTTTGCAGTCATTATGAAATTGGGGTACCTCCCCCTATAACCATGAGGGAGTATCGTTTCTACAATAAAGTTTAAAACATTCACAAATTGATATAACATGTATGAAATTTACCACTACGCTACAATTTAAATTAACAATAATGTTTTATGTCCATTCTCATTAATTATGAAATTTATAAAGAAATACTATAATGTAATATTTTATTAATGTAATTGAGAAATTTCATTATTCGAGTAGTACAGCTTGTACAAATACTGTTTTATAAAATAACTTAACTTATAGTACATTTAGTACACTGTTGTCATTCACAGATTCATAATTTATGATGGTTGTAATGACATTTTAAGAAATTAAATATCACGTGTCTCAAACGGTGAAGGAAAACATCTTGAGGTTAGCTGCACGCCAGAGAATTTTCTTAATTCTCTGCGTGTGTGAAGTCTGCCAATCCGCATTGGGCCAGCGTGGTGGACTATTGGCCTAACCCTCCTCATTCTGAGAGGAGACTCGAGCTCAGCAGTGAGCCGAATATAGGTTGATAGTGATGAAACATATAAAACCCACATCATACTACAACCGAAAATATGTATGTATATAAATATGCTTGTTGATCCATCAGTCATGATCATCATGCAACCAAGTGACCAATGGCAGCGGAGTTGCCCCCATCGCTTTCCAGTACTAACGCAATGAAAGAGATAGAGGTATTTGAGGTTGCACTGCTATTGGCTGAAATTGGTCTATTTTCTTCACGAGGTTATTTCATTGATCGCATATGTTACTACCACTGACTATAACTACTGAACAGGTTTGCCTGAAATTTGGAATGTAGACATACCTTGGATTAATACAAAGTCTATAGTATAGTCTATAGTCTATAGTATAGTCTATAGTCTATAGTATAGTCTATAGTCTATTCCGTAAAAATCTATGGTACCGGTTTTATATAAAAAAAAAACAAAATATCCCATAAAAAGAATGACCGACGACCGCTAGTACGTATAGTATAAATGAATGCTGTAAAACAATAACTTTAATTGCCATATTTTAGCCCATAGACACGACATCGTCCGCGTGGAATTCAGTTTTTCCAAATGCCGCGGGAACCATGGATTTTTCCGGTATGAAAAGTATTCAATTCAATTCAATTTATTTATTTGCAATTGCATAGTTAGGTCATTAGCTGGTATACAATAAATGTTGAAGTATGTACATTATACAAAGTAGCTTATGTGTTAATCCAGAATAAAATTATTTCCACACCAAATTTCAGCCAAATCAGGTGGGACAAACATACACACTTACACAGTACACACACACACACACACACACACACTTTCGCTTTTATAATAGTGTTATTGTTTTAGTGTAATTATAGACTTTATATTCGTAATTCGCTTATTATGTTTATGAAACTGTGGTGGTTATTCCATTAACATCATTATTTAGCTTAAATCGTACATATCTCTGTAGATCGCGACCCTTAAAATTATTGAAGTCGCAAATCATATCACGTGGTGGAAACTTTCTATTAATATCACAATAACTATGACTGTATGAGGCAAAGTTCCTAACTACGGGTAATAATAAACTTTACTGATATCTATATCAGAAGCAATAATATATTGCGGCACGAAAGACGATTTAAGTTGTTAGGTTTGTGTCATAGCGGATATTATTATTATGTTTTGCTGCTGTAAGTTGGTTTATCTCACAGAACAGAGATCGCTAAAAGCTAACGCTTTTAGCAATAGAAGTAGCATAGGGGCGTGGCCCGCTTACACCCGGGTGTGCGGAGCTTCGCAAGCCTATCCGCGCATGTACTAGCAGTCTTGTTTCGTTGACTGACACGTTCCGTCCTGCGGTTGTCAAATTCGGAAAATGAAAATAATTAAAAACGATTAGAAAAATGCTGTATTGTGCCGTTTTGGAATACAAAAATGATAGCCGCCACAAACATGTATTAAATTATGGTGTTTCGTACCATCGTTAAGACGTATTTTATTATATTTTCATTAAAATATGAAAAAATAATTTTACTCAAAGTCACAAACTAAAATTAACTTTACGGGAATAGTACTAAGGTTTACTTTATTTTAATACAAGTTCGATTTTCTCGAAGATTCTGTTGACACCAGTGGGCATACATTTGCTGCGTCAACAACAACAACAAAACTATCATAAATCAAAAATATATAAAAATAATTTTATTGCAATAATTCTTCTATTCCCAATTAAATGTATTAATTATTAATATTAATAATCCTTGTTATTTTATATTTATATAATAATAAATAAATATACGATTATTTTATTGACTTCAAAGCCAAAGGTTTCAATTGAAAAGCAGCATATTTTATGCTTTTAATATCTCCTCTAGCATTCAGTTTATCAGAAAACTGCAAAATATTTTAAAAATATGATTCCAATGTATATATTATATTATGCTTTATATAAAATAAGAGGAAAAATAGACCAAAAAATATTTTTTTATTTTTCATGTTTTAGTTCTCCTGAAAAAAGTGTAATTTTGATTTATGTTAGTTTTGAATTTAAGCAGCTGCCATATGTCATTTGGCTATTCATTTAGGGATGTCGATAATAATATATCGATATTTTATATCTACTACTATTATGATGACACGATAATGATGAAATTTTCGAAAAAATTTTTTAGGAATCCGGAGAGGAAAAAAATTAATCGAGGCGACTAGGAAGCAAAATTTGTTTTATGCAAAACCGCATTGTAATTTGTTCCAAACTTTTAAGCAGTCAGACACGTTAATGTAAAGTGGAAACATGATATTTAGTAGTCACGGCAGTGCCAAACAAAAAGATGTTTTTTTCTAAAAGTCGTATTCGTGTCTTTTAGGATACAAATTAAGTGACGTACTTAAAGTGTTAGGGACGTGAAGTCTGAGTATTTGTAATTGACCTATTGACTACTAACGGGTTGAAATATAATCTACTGATAACATTCATCATGAAACTCATTATAGTTAAATAGGAAATAATTGAGTTATTTTCTGCAAAAACCGACGAATTAAAAAAATATATACTATCGTGTTTTTTTATATATTTAGGAACTATTTTTACTTTGCAGAAATCTTTTCGTTGAAATATTTAGGAATTAAGTTTACGAAATACTTAGAGAAGCTGGTCACGTGTTTCTCAAAACTTAAACGAACGAATTTAGACATTGCAGTGACATTGTGATGTTTTTCTGATGATATCTAAAGTTGACAGATAGGCATTACAATACTTGCAGTTTGGTCTATTTTGTATTGGCAAATATTGTACATACATAACATATATATTGTACGTACATACTGAAAAAATTATAAAAAATCTTCTTCTATAAATAAATATAGTTGGAAAAGAATAGTCTGAGAAAGATATTACGACACTGTACTATCTCGTGTTTTATTTTTTATTATTTGTTTTTATATCACTTTCATTTGTTAGTCAAATTGTCCTGAGAAATTTGTCAAACATTGTTTAACATTGGTTTTTCCAAATGTATCACTCCGAAACTACTTAATAACATCAAATGAAACTTAGCACAATTTAAGCAAATAGTACGAAGAAGGTTAGAGATTCTTCATGTTGCGAAAATAAAAATAGAAAGGTTGAAATAGGGTTATCCCCTATTTGTTAAGGTTTCGTGGAAAGTACTTAATTTTTCAAGTACATAAGTTATGGACTTGTGTTTGACCTTCTTTGTTGTGTAAACTCGAATCGTGCAAAGTTTCAGTTGAATTAATGTTTTTTCAGAGTGGTACATTAAAAAAAATGCTTGTTTTTTACTTTCTTGTGTGTGTTTCTTCATATATTTTAATTTTTAGATTGACCTATGTTGTTTTTCTAAGTTTTATAAAATTCAATTTTTTTTTAAACAACAGACGTTCGATTTATTTACTGCGAGTAACGAGACTATCGATGTTTAAGACTATCGTTATTTCACATCCCTAGACAATATTAATAAAACAAAGTTAGGATCATTTTGAATCTTATTTATAGGGTAATAAAGCTTATAAATAGAGACAACTAGTGACGAGTAGCGGTACTATATATTTCATTCAAGAATTTTCATTCAAGAATTTTCATTTGTTCTGAGACAACAGTAATAAATAATTTTCAACTCTAACAATAAGGGTAACAAATTTCTTTTTTCACTAAATATTAAACAGCCAATTAAGTGAAGAGTTTATCAGTGTGACAAGTATTATTACACTATAAATGTGTTTGTAAGGCCACGCCCCCGGGTACGCTGGTTTCAATACAAACAGTTGGCACTTTATAAATCTAGTTACTTCTTATATCTGTGGTTTATCTTATTAGATTGTACCTACTTGTCTAAACAAATGACAATGAAGTATCTGTTTGTAATTTTAAACTATATTATCGCTATATGCATTTTATAATATATGGACTGCGAGCTTTACATACCTTATTTTTTTGCTCATTTTCAACGTCGTGGCTGAGAAAATTAACATATTTTCGACCAATCCGCATTGGGCCAGCGTGGTGGACTATTGGCCTAACCGCCGAATATGGGTTGATATCGAACGATTCCATAGTTTCGTCGTGTGGGTGCTGGTCTATATTGTAGCAGAGAAAAACTCCGAGCAAATCCCCGAACTTGAGGCTGAGGGATATAGGGCTAAGGTCACGGCACTAGCTACGCCCCTGGGATCCATCCAAATTACAAATCTTATATTATATGGATGAAAAATACCATAATAAAATCTGATACTTTCGAATACTTTTATACCGATTTCATAACTCGGCACTCGGAGAAAACTTCGAATGTGTTCCAAGAAACGAGGCATTGTAGTAGAACTTTCTTATTTCAAATTGCGTGTTTATGATAAACTTTGTCAATATAGTAATTAAATACGACAAATTGCAACATAATAGACGCGAAGTTGCGCGCTTAGCTTCAAAGCGTGACTTTATTTGCTAATTATCAAAGTTCCGCTTTGAAGATACTAACAAGTTGTCGCGCATGTGCGAATTCCTTCTTATTAATATTGTACCTACTTTTTCGTTAAACGTTTCGTTATAGATGACTAGCGAACGCCTGCGACTTCGTCCGCCCTCAGTCCTCTTTAATCCGGCCTTATCGCGAAATCCTTTCTTAGTACTACCTACCTATTAACTATAGACTACCTCCCTACCAAATTTCATCTTTGCCGGATCTCCAATTACCATCAGACGTGTTTGAAGTCAAGCGCTGACCTATAGCTGTAAAAATATGTATTCCATTGAAGAACTTTTACTTTTTAATAACCTCATTACACTCATTTACTCGCTTATTATACATAATCGTCAAATAATAATTTAGAATTCGTCAGGTAGTAAAAAGCCTCATCATACATACAAACCAAATAATAGTCGCCCGAGGGGAATAAATCCCTCCCTGGGGCACCCCGGCCTTGTTCCTTTTTTACAGGGCGAACCACTAAGCTTAACCTTACACTTAATCCAACAATATGTTGCCCGCAATGGCTACGAATCAATGGCTTGCGCAACCTTTTTGCTATTAAACTCTCCTCTTCAATATAAAGTCCGCTTAGACTGAAACTAAGCCTTCATTCGCACGAGACAGAGAGAGACAGTGGATATGACCTCTGCCTCCGATTCCGGAGGGTGTGGGTTCGAATCCGGACCGGGGCATGCACATCCAACTATTCAGTTGTGTGCATTTTAAGAATTTAAATATCACGTGTCTCAAACGGTGAAGGAAAAACATCGTGAGGAAATCTGCATACCAGAGAATTTTCTTAATTCTCTGCTTGTGTGTAGTCTACTAATCCGCATTGGGCCAGCGTGGTGGACTATTGGAATCTGGGAATCTTCGGCCGTGGCTAGTTACCACCCTACCGGCAAAGACATACCGCCAAGCGATTTAGCGTTCCGGTACGATGCCCTGCGAACAAGTTAGCCCTCTTCCATCTTAGATTGCATCATCACTTACCATCAGGTTGTAGTCAAGGGCTAACTTGTAAAAAAAGTAGACACTCAGCTTCTTCTGTTTTTTTATATGTATACATTTTATATGGAGCATTCTTTGTCTAAAGAAGCTCTGTTATTACGAGACTCAAAGTAATAGTTACGGTCGTATTTTAAACTTAATAGCCGCTGGAGAGTTCTCCAGTAAGTTACTATAATTTCCTCTGTGACTCTTATAAAATTACTTTTTATATGCTTTGCTTTTGTTTGAATGCAATGAACAGTGAAACTTTATTATATTTATAAACTAGCGGACGCCCGCGACTTCGTCCGCGTGGAAATCAATGTAGACTTTCAAGCCCTATTTCACCACTTTACTACTTTTACTTTTAGTTACTTAGGTTTACACACTTTTATAATTTTGAAAATTTTTGAATCACATTATATTTCGTACTAGATGACGCCGCGCGGTATCACCCGCGTGGTTCCCGGGGATAAAATATATAATAGCCTAAAGCCTCCCTCGATAAATGGGCTATCTAACACTGAAAGAATTTTTTAAAACGGTCCAGTAGTTCCTGAGATTAGCGCGTTCAATCAAACAAACAAACAAACTCTTCAAACACACAGAATTTTATACAGCTATCACTATAGATCAGTAAATACAGTAATTTGTAGACAGTCAAATATGTCATACTAGCGGATGCCCGCGACTTCGCCCGCGTGGAATTCAGTTTTTCATATATCCCGCGGGAACCATGGATTTTTCCGAGATGAAAAGTAGCCTATGTGTTAAACCAGAGTAAAATCTATTCTCATTCCAAATTTCAGCCAAATCGCTTCAGTAGCCGCAGCGTAAAAGAGGAATAAATATACTTACGCACTTACACACAAACTTTCGCCTTTATAATATTAGTGTGATTATTAGTTAAAAGTGTAAAGTGTGATACATTCCAATGTGAAATGATAAAAACAAAAAAAGAATTTTCAAAATCGGTCCACAAATGACGGAATTATCGCTGGACATACATAAAAAAAAAACATACAGCTGAACGTAGAACCTCCTCCTTTTTGGAAGTCGGTTAAAAAAGTGATTCGAACAATGTCCTCAAAAAATCAAAAGGTTAAAAAAAATACAATATTAATGTAATATACCTATTGTATTATTTTTATAAGTGTATTAAAATATTATCATAATGAATTGTCACCATCAATTGTTAATACCTTTCTAAGAACAGGAGTCAATTAATCTTGAACCTATCACTGAAAACCGCATCACAATCGGACTACAAATTTCGTAAATAAATGATGGATGGAGATATGCGTTTGGGGCAATTGCAATCCTGCGAAGTTGAGACGGCTCAACCGATTTTCATTAAACATATCTAGCGATACTAGCACATAAGTCACTTTTCATACAAAAAAAAACTAAATTAAAATTGCTTGATCCATTTGGGATCTATGATCCTTACAGACAGACATGTCAAACTCGCAAAAACTCGCAAAAAAAAAACCCCCCGTTTTTGCGTCACGAGTTAAAAAAGATCTTTTTGATGGCCTCCATGGCGCAGTGATATGCGCGGTGAATTTACAAGACGGAGGTCCTGGGGTCGATCCCCTGCTAGGCCGATTGAGGTTTTATTAATTGGTCCAGGTCTGGCTGGTGGGAGGCTTTGGCCGTGGCTTGTTACCACCCTACGGACAAAGACCTACCGCAAAGCAATTTAGCTTCCGGTACGATGTCGTCGTAACAAGTTAGCCCGCTTCCATCTTAGATTGCATCACAGACTCAGACCAATTATTGTATAGGACCTGCCTCGCTAGACATTACTTTTCTGTCAAAGTATATGATCAGCGATCTAATGCGATTATAAAAACTGTATCTATAGAATCGATGTTAAATAGTTGTAATCGTGTTCGTCGGTTAAAGAACTCCGTAAAATAACTTTCTTTGTAATTGTATTGTGTAAAAAACGGGCAATATCTTCTAATTTAGTATCAGATATATACCAAATCTAAGCTCGTTTTCCTCAGAAAATGACAGACAATTTTGTTCGTGACTATGAGTGCGATACAGGTCCTTCTATAATTGGTCTGAGATCACAGATGAGATTGTAGTCAAGGGCTAATTTATAGAGAATAAAAAAAAAAGATAACTATGTTGAATAGTATAAAAAAGATCACAGAACGCATCATTTGGTATTCCGTATAAAAACTGTAACATCCTCACCGCACATTGCCTACGCATGAACGGCGCGTGACGTGAAATAAAATGTCTTGCTCGCTCATTATGTAGATTACCTTAACGATCGCGGCTTACATTATCGTCACACTAAATTGCAGTTACAAACTCTGGGGCTCATTTGAATAGCTACGTAAGTTAAGGTCGGTGTGTGTTTTTGATCTTAAATAGGTTGCTGTGCTAAAGAGTTGTTCTTTTCTGTCTTATATCAAAGAAAGAATACAAATTGTATAATCTTAACTCATTGTTGTTATCACCATCATCGTTATCATCGTCACAATCGCAATCGCATCTGTCCTTTAGAGGATTGATGCTCTAAGTCCTTTTTGAGTAGCAAATTATATACATATAAATTTATCATGAAATACAGCTAAAACTCACGTGATACAACGTCGGAGTATGCTAGTTTCAAACCCATACAGGGCCCTTAGTTATGAGCTGGTTCTTGCAACGCGGCACGATGCAAACTGAGTTTTAGCCGTGTTTCATAAAAACTTAGATACAGTTTGCTGTTGTTGTAAATTGTTGACAATTATTGCCATATTATGTCCTTCAGAAACGAAATTTGCAAGTTGACCTCTAAGCAACATTCGTTTCTGAAGCATATGTTTGCCGGTGACACAACTATCTGTTCCAACGTGAGGCTTTGCACTTTTTCCTCCGGTTGAAAGTTACAAGAATTAATTAATAATTATTGCTAACATTTTTATCTTTTTATTTTTATTGATTTCTAAAAAATCATTTAATCCGCATTATCGGACATTTCTCTCTCTTGAATGCCCTGCAATGAGTTTCTCTTTTATATATTAGCAAACTTCACATACTTGGAAAATTTTCCTCGCGATGTTCCTTCACCGTTTCAGACGTGCGCTATTCAATTTCTTATAAAAGTTGGAGGTGCATGTCCCGGACCGGATTTGAACCTACGCCCTTCTCATCGAAGGCAGAGGTCCATATCCACTGGGCTGTAAAGTCTCTATATTTTTTTATGGTAGCGCTTAACTACAATCGTACCTGATGGAAAGCAATGATGAAGTCTAGGTAGAGGATGGAACGAAAACAGAAATCTAGAGAGTGTGGCACTCTTGCCTTGAAGCTGTTTAGATTGTAGGTGGCAGAAAACACAAACATTTAATATACTTAGTTATCAAAATTATTTATATCACAAATTACAATCAATTAAGTACCAAATTAAAAATCCATCAAGGGCTTTTCAGATTCAACGAGGTAAATTAGCTTAATTTATCTTAGTAATCGCGAGTACTCCCTAAGAATTTTCATCAATGAAGAGGTATAATGTTTTACATTCATCTTAATGACATTAATGGGGATGATGACTAGGTTTTAATATATTTATTTTTATGATACATTCGGGTAAATAAGGTCAATGTTAACTAATTTGTACATAAAAAGCAAAGATTGACTGGATATTTGCAAAATAAATAAGATTATAAAATTTCAAAATCTACTAAAAATATTTTATCGTAATTAGATGAAAATTCATACAGTTTTAGCTTCCTTACATTAAATGTGACATTTTTTAATAAATGAACTATAAACATAAACGCAGAAATAACAAAGATATAAGTAATTTTGTATAAGCGCCCATACAAATCTAACGATCATTAATTGCCTACGACGTCATAAGTGCGTACCATTTTGTATGGGGCGTTTTTCAGGGATCCGCGGCAGCGCCGCAAATCTGACCCTTTAAATCCCTGTAGCTCCGAAAGTAATGATCGCAGATACCCTGTTACTTTTACAAAATTGTTTTACTATTAGCGTACTCTTAATTTATATACAATTTAAAAAACTGTCATCATCCCTATTCTTCTTATTCACTTTCGGTCTCCATTCCAATTATCATGGACGAGATGATTTTTTTTTTTTACCTACTTGTCATTGACAACCCATGTGCTATAATTTAAATAAGTACCTACGATTGTACTAAAGGCAACTGATGATACTTTACCTCCGTGTCTTCCATTCAAACTACTAGTAGAGTCACTACAAACAGACAAATCTGTTTCTAAAGTGTTTGTAAAAGTTGAAATAAATTCGAGTTGATGTGATAAATTGTGTTTCAGATCCGTTAAATGTTAAATATTAGGTACTATCCATATCCATATCAATATAAAACGCTAGTCTACACTAATATTATAAAGAGGTTGTAGTATTTCAGGGGGGTAATCTCTGGATCTACCGAATCGATTTAGAAAATTCTTTCAGCGTTAGAAAACCATGTTACTTGTGAATGTTATATGCTATGCTGACAACGAATGTGTTGCATAAACGTTACATAAACAAATTCTTGCAACGAACCTGTATTATGCATTGGCACGAATTTGTTCCAGGATCCAACAAGACAAGCGTTTCCCCTACCCTGGTATCAAAGTTCAGACAAGCAAGCAGTAAACTATACGACCACTGCCAATTAATACCGATCACTTCCTGCAGACTAAGCTCGCTATACGATAGTGTTTATAGACTAACGAACAAATTCTTTGGTTGATCTTGCAACACAAACTGAAGTATTCGAGTGCATCTTAAACTTAAGCAAAGCTTTAGTTTGTTTTTTTTATGTATTTTGCTTTCGTTTCGATTTAACTTGCTTTTATCAATGCAGTTTCTAAGAAGCATTCAAATTAAAATCCATTTATTACAAGTAGGTACGCTTCTCTCGAAGTACCATTAAAAAATAACTTAAACAATATAAGCCATTGGAACTTATTAGTACTCATCGACTACTAATAATTCTGTAAATTGGTAAATTTATAGATGTCAAGCCTAGAACGCTAGGATGCTTTGGGGGAGTGTTGAAAATTGTCTTTGGTGAGCTGTTTCGAATTTCTGCTTTGAATATTGGAAAAATCTTGCAAAATTCATCAAGTAGAACCTATTGACTTTATAAATTGTTATGATTTTTTGGAATTCATTGTATAAACGATTTTATCTTATGATGATAGGGAAATTAAGGTAAAACTTTTTTTGGTCGCAATTTTTTAAAATACCAGCGCACGATATAAAGTTACATAGTGGCAAAGTAAAAATCTGAAAAGCACATTAATATAAAATTATTGATAAATATACGCATAACTTACCCAACTTTTCAAAATCCCGGAAATCTATTCAGGCAAGTTCTTTTTTGAGCACCAAATGACTGTTCTAAATAGCACAATGCCCGTTTTCGGAAGCGACTCTTCAAGGATCAAGACGTGTCCTATATTTTATAAGGACATATTATAAGGCTCACTTTTCTAAAATTATTTAGCTCATAGTTATAAATCTCATGTTACCACAAGAAGCCGCACTGCTGCTTTATTAATTAGCTTTCTGAATCCCTTGATACTGTAAGTAAAAGGTTTCCATCTTAGAGAAAATACATCAGAACTTCCTGCGACCGTCGACCATGCGACACTCAGCAATAATTACAACTTGCTAGTGAGTACATATTTTCTATCATATATCAACCGAAAATCCTTTATCTGTACTAATATTATAAAGCTGAAGAGTTTGTTTGAATGCGCTAATCTCAAGAACTACTGGTCTGATTTGAAAAATTATTTCAGTGTTAGATAGCACATTTATCGAGGAAGGCTATAGGCTATATATTATCTCCGTATTCCTACGGGAACGGGAACTACGCAGGTGAAACTGCGTGGTGTCAGCTAGTGAATTTATAAAATCAGAACAGTTTTAGACTAATTACTATTATCGCACGCAAATTCACGAACAAAATTGTGTGTTTTCTTAAAGAAAACGAGCTTAGATTAAGTATACATATATCTTTTTTTTTAATTCTTTACAAGTTAGACGTTGACTACAATCTCATCTGATGGTAAGTGATGATGCAATCTAAGATAGAAGCGGGCTAACTTGTTAGGAGAAGGATGAAACACCACACCCCTTTCGGTTTCTATTTACAAGACGGAAGTTGTGGGTTTAATCCCCGGCTGGGCCGATTAAGGTTTTCTTAATAGATCAGGTCTAGCTGATAAGAGGCTTCGGCCATGGCTAGTTACCATCCTACCTGCAAAGAGGTACCGCTAAGCGATTTAGGATTCCGGTACGATGTCGTGTATTATCGTACTCCTAACAAATTAGCCCGCACCATCTTAGATTGCATCATCACTTACCATCGTGATTGTGGTCAAGGATAGAAAAAAACTTTCAAACAAAAAACCGCATAATAATAATTATAATTGAAATAGAAGCTACAACACAACAAACAGATTAATTGAACATAGAACACTACGTTTTTACGTCGATGGTAAAAGCCATGAAATTAAGCCAATAAATTTATTTTCATCTAAATTGAAGGTCATAACTCCAGTTGCTTATCGATTATAATATTAGCTGCTGAATCGTATCAAAGTACGACCGCGAGCAGTTCCAGTGTTCGTTTCAGCGGACCATTGTACCGTGACCACCCCTTATATAAGTTCTGAAATTAAAAACGAATGGAACTATGTTTAGATAAGTTTACCAAAGCTTTAAATAGTTATTTAATGGTGAGTGAAACGCTTGTCGTAACTCCGCTATTTTGATTAAATTTTCATCATCATTATTTTTTTTAATGAATCACACTTAAATCTTGGAATCTTAAATTGACCCACTTCCCGGTCTTCGAGTAGGATGAAATTTTACACACGCTCTGAGTTCTGATGACAATACAGAACTAACTAAGAAACGTCATATAGGTTTCTTTGAAAATTGGTCTCATGAGTTCTCCTTAATTGTCTTAATTTGTGGCCAATTTTCAGCTCTGCTCCGCTAGCCAAGTGGCACGTCGATCCTCTTTCTACGATCGCTAACGCTTCGAAAACTAGAAAGGTGAAAGGAATGACAGATCTTGATCACGTGACCTGTCGATAGCAAATGTCATTCCTATACATCTTTCTAGTTTCCGAAGCGTTAGCGATCGTAGAAAGAGAATCGACGTGTTATTTGGCTAGGAAGGCTGAACCATTCGTAAAATTTGGGCCCGAGTTCGTATGGAGAATGGGTTTCCCCGTTACAATCAAAGTGTTTTTACTTTCTTTAAAAGTTTACAAAAAACTATACAGATGTACGTTTGCATTTATAATGAAGTTCTTTCTGACCTACTCTCAATTCACAACACTCGCTAAATACGGGGATATACGTATGTAAAACAAATACAAGGTATTTGGCAGAACTGTTGGATAAACGCCAAACATGTTTAAAGCAAATAGGAAAATGCAGCAACGGCATTATGTGGCTTACTGAATTCTAAACGCTTTTCCTGACGTTGAAATTGAAATTTTCAATACGCATGATGTAAATTATAATTAGGTTTATTTTTAGTTTTTAGTTTTAGAAACCGTGATAGCCGTGATAGCCCGAGAGCCGCGATAGCCCAGTGGATATGACCTCTGCCTCCGATTCCGGAGGGTGTGGGTTCGAATCCGATCCGGGGCATGCACTTCCAACTTTTCAGTTGTGTGCATTTTAAGAAATTAAATATCACGTGTCTCAAACGGTGAAAGAAAACATCGTGAGGAAACCTGCACACCAGAGAGTTTCTTAATAAAATCACGATCTCTCGGATTAAATTCTCTGCGTGTGTGAAGTCTGCCAATCCGCATTGGGCCAGCGTGGTGGACTATTGGCCTAACCCCTCTCATTCTGAGAGGAGACTCGAGCTCAGTGAGCCGTATATGGGTTGATAACGACGAGTTTTAGAAAGAGCTTGGAAACTAAGCCTAATTGAAATAAATGTACTTTGACTTTGACTTTCATAAAGAAGAGGAGATATGAACCTTCACCACACTGATCCAATGTGGCTTGATAAAATCATTATTACTAGGTGACCTGGTAAAGTTGTTTGTCTTATAAAATTTTGAAGTGGGTCACCCTTATTATTTAGAGATATGAAAAATAGCTGAACACCTACCCGATATGCACACGAAACTCCAAAAAAATCTGTCCAGCCGTTTGGTATAAGATATAGTATTAAAGTTCAAATTGCATTTTATAAGTATTAATACGATTCGTTTGTATGGGAGTATAGAAAAATATATTAGGGTGGACAACTCTTATCACTTTGGGTTTTGAAAAATAGATAGTAGCCGATTCTCAGACTTACTGAATATGCATCAAAAAAACTTCATAAGAATCGGTCAAGCCGTTTCGGAGGAGTTTGGTTACAAAAACTGCGACAGAAGAATTTTATATGTATATATTTTTTTTTGCTTTACAAGTTAGCCCTTGACTACAATCTCACCTGATGGTAAGTGATGATGCAGTCTAAGATAGAAGTGGGCTAACTTGTTAGGAGGAGGATGAAAATCCACACCCCTTTCGGTTTCTACACGGCATTGTACCGGAACGCTAAATCGCTTGGCGGTACGTCTTTGCCGGTAGGGTAGTAACTAGCCACGGCCGAAGCCTCCCACCAGCCAGACCTGGACAAATTAAGAAAATCTCAATCTGCCCAGCCGGGGATCGAACCCAGGACCTCCGTCTTGTATATCCACCGCGCATACCACTACGCCACGGAGGCCGTCAAATAATATCATATATATTCGATTAGTATAGAAGTACAATATATGTAAGTCTTTATTTTTCACGACACGAGAAAGCTGAAGAGTACATTACCTCGTTACGACTGAGGTGGGGAATATCACATTATTATGTGAACATTTCAGTTAATAGACTTTCCGAGACTCGTACTAGGTGTAGCTACTCCATATAAGGATTACGGGAATCATATTATTTTTAAAGTGTTTTCTACATTGGTATAACATTTCATCATCATCATTATCATCATCATCATATCAGCCGATGGACGTCCACTGCAGGACATAGGCCTTTTGTAGGGACTTCCAAACATCTCGATACTGGCTCAGTATCGTGATATTTGGAAGTCCAACGAGCGAGTCGCAGGGAAACCTGCATCCAGCGAATACCTGCGACTCGCTTGTTATCTCCAGTCCACCTGATCCGGGGTCGACCAACACTGCGCTTTCTAGTGTGGGGTCGCCATTCCAATACTACTTACATTTACGTAACATTTACTTTATTTAAAAGTGCATAAGCATTGTGAAAATTTGCAGAATCGACGGAAATTGGGAACAGTGATATAATATTAAAAGCTAATCGCCAATTTTTTTACCAGATACAAGAATTACCAAATAAGATTTTTCTTATTGGGAAATTGAGCTAGAATAGATTTTAATTGTCGGAAATTCTTTCAATCATGATTTTTTTTATTGGCTTATCGGATATTCATCGTTTACAGCTAAAAATCATCTCGATCCAATGATGTTAAATACTGTAAGATGTGTTACTAGGTCATGAAAAATGAGGCGCTTAAAAGAGGAAATTTCTACATCTCTATGTTAGTTGTGGTCAACAACCAACGTTATTTACACAAATTATACCTAAATATTGTCTACAATGTCGAGTTGTGTGTTCAGGAAGTGTAAAAACTATATATACATATATAAATGCGCTATATATACGTATATAAGTGCGCTCAGTTTTGTAGCCCATTATTCGGATTACTTTTTGCGGTGATTTTGTAGGGAGATAACCGATCTATAGTATAAAATTATCGTTGTCTCGATCACGTTGACTATCAATCAAAAAATAGTTTTTTGTTTGTTACGATGCCACACACAGACACATCAAAACTAAAACGCCTCTCGCTTGAAGTTGGTTATAAACAAAATATTCAGCGTGAAAATTTTAAACAACTTCACATTCCGTGTTTCGATCATTCATAATTACTTCTGACATGAATGTTAATATTTAAACGGATATACGTTTTGAGTAACGAAATTAACTCTCGTGCAATTTCAATTCCCAGAATTATTTATATATTTTCGTTCTGTTAGCAAATCGAAAAATATTATTTTTTTAATAGTATTATTTTAGGTCCATACAAAGATTTGTCCGATACTTACCACGCGGGTTGGTCGAACAGAATTAGATTTCTCGCGCCGGTGTCACTGCTGCCTGACACCGGCCTGAGACATTTATTAATTTAGCCTGTGGATTGTATTGGATTGTAGTGTGTTATACCGCTATTCGTCGGTCGCCAGAGCCTTGTCGGTCCATCTCCAGAGTAAACTAAGGTACCGGAATGGTGACCATGCACTAGAAAGGGCTGTATTGGTCGACCCTCAACCAGGTGATTGCCGACATCAAGCGAGTCGCAGGGATTTGCTGGATGCAGGCGGCTCACGATCGTGATGTTTGGAAGTGCAGTAGACGTCTATCGGCTGATATGATGATGATGGTGATGATGATAATGATTATGATGATGATGATGAAAAGAATTCCCACAACAGGAGAGAGGATATGTATCTTATATAAAGTAATTCATTGTGCAACGAGCTTAGAGTGATATTTTGATGACAATGTGATAATGACAGAGACCCTTCGGTCTCGAGTTCACGAGATCCAGGGTTCGATTGAAGACCTTGTGATCGCGGGATCAACAATGCTAACAGGGGTAACAAGAAATAAAAAATCTTTTTTTTGCAACTAGTAAGACAAATTGTCTGTTACGTTATCTAAGTACATATTAAATTAAGCTACAGTATGTTAAGCGAGTCGCAGGGATTCGCTGGACGCAGGTGGCTCAGTATCGTGATGTTTGGAAGTCCCTACAAAAGGCCTATGTCCTGCAGTGGACGTCCATCGGCTGATATGATGATGATGATGATGACAGTAAGTTACTTAGTAATAACATTGTAATGTTTGATGATGTATCGATAACGAGGTCATCAAAAATTATCTGTCGGTCATTATCATTTTGAATGTGTTTTTTAAATACATAAACGTGGTGCAAAAAGCCTACATCTAAGGAGAATCCTTGGTCATGAATTGGGTCACCAATACTCAATACATATAAACAAGGAGGTCCTGGGTTCGATCCTCGGCTGGGCAGATTAAGTTTTTCTTAATTGGTCCAGGTCTGGCTGGTGGGAGGCTTCGGCCGTGGCTAGTTACCACCCTACCGGCAAAGACGTACCGCCAAGCGATTTAGCGTTCCGGTACGATGCCGTGTAGATACCGAAAGGAGCTTCCATCTTAGACTGCATCATCACTTACCATCAGATGAGATTGTAGTCAAGGGCTAACTTGTAAAAAAAAAACTCAACTAACTGTTAATAACCTACTTGGTTATTTTATTTTCATTTTCAATTTTGAGAAATTAGCATTAAATATATACGAAATTACGTGACTTAAATTTTACTAAAAATAGTTTTTTATTAATAATTTAGTTAATGAATTTCGTATCCATAAAAGTTATTCAAAGCCTCTGCCCTACATCTAAGGAGAATCCTTGGTCATGAATTGGGTCACCAATACTCAATACATATAAATAAAATGGCGAAATAACAAGCAGACAGTCTGTCAAAATAATTGTGCGTATACGAAAGCTCAAACCAACTTTTGAATTTTTTAGTCTATCTGTAAATCTGTTTATCAGAGCTCTTCTAGACCGGGTGAATCGATTTTAATGGGACTTTCACAGGAAGATAGAGAAGGTTATTGAGTAACTAGGCTAAACTAAATTGAAAATCCAAATTGGATGCAATCGCGATCATCCGCTAGTTAAAACTAAATACTGACGTCGATAAAATAATCCGACTAAATATAAATACCGCGGTTGCGTTTTCTATGCATTTTTAAAGCCTATTTGGCAATCAGCCAAGTATTCAGTTGTTTGCCAATAGACGGTTTCAGCATACGTATTATAATGGTGGTACATACATATTTAACGAGCGAGCGAGCGAACTGTGATAGCCCAGTGGATATAACCTCTGCCTCCGAATCCGGTCCAGGGCATGCACCTCCTACTTTTCAGTTATGTGCATTTTAAGAAATTAAACATCACGTGTCTCAATCGGTGAAGGAAAACCTCGTGAGGAAACCTGCATACCAGAGAATTTTCCTAATTCTCTGCGTGTGTGAAGTGTGCCAATCCGCATTGGATCAGCATTATGGACTGTTCTGCCTGACCCCTCTCATTCTGAAAAGAGGCTCGAACTCAGCAGTGAGCCGAACATAGGTTGACAACGACGACATAAGTATTACTTACTCATGTTATATTTAAGGTTGCTGCGTGGTTTAATAGCAGATTATGACAGAGGTACATAGATTCTTAAAACGTGTATGTACTTTTAAAATGAAATCGAGTTTTAAGGATATCCTAGACGAAGGCTTGGTTAAGGAATACGCGAGGATATTTGTATAGTCGTTACTTTGCGGAATTTCATCAGGAATATATAATAATTTATTTATTTTGCTATCATTTTCAATTGCATCAATAAAATGACTTTGCAATTGCACGTTGTAGAGTCAACATCTCCGGAGGATGCTCCGGTTTCGGGGTGAAACGTACGTAGAGAGTATTTTGTCGGACCTGTGGGACGTTGTCGCATAGGTTCGTCGGCTTTGCGCAGATGATAGTAAAATAAATAAATTATTATATACTAGCGGACGCCCGCGACTTCGTCCGCGTGGAATTTAGTTTTTCACAAATCCCGCGGGAACCGTGGATATTTCCGTGATAAAAAGTAGTCTATGTTGTCATCTAGGCTATAATATATCTTAATACAAAATTTCAGCTAATTCGGTTAAGTAGTCGAGGCGTGAAAGAGTAACAAACATTCATATCATTAAAATCATCAGTTTTCGCAAATCTCGGGAAACCATGGATTTTTTTGGGATAAAAAGAAGCTTAAGTTTTAATCCAGAGTAAAATCTATTTCCATTTCAAATTTTAGCCAAATCGCTTCAGTAGTAGCGGCGTTAAAGAGTAACAAACATCCATACAAACTTTCGCGCTTATAATATTAGTAAGATTCACGAGATATTTGTCATAGAGTGGATAGACTCTCTAATTATATTAAACCAAAATAAGGCGCAGTAGCTAGATATAGCATAGCATATTTTTAAAGAATATCAGTACATTTGGACTGATTTACATACACACACAGACACAAAGACACGTTAAACTAATAACCCCCGTCGTTCTTGGCGGGAGGGCTATAAACAAAAACTTCACGACTTGCCACTCCTATAACAACTGTTAATTACGCATAATTGTGAACTATATCGTTCAGTGAACATTTAATTCAGTAATGAACACGATTACACATAAACGCCGTTTTGCAGAGAGCAGTATTTTTCCGTTCAAAAACTAGAAACGTGAATCACAAATAGAGAACTTCGTTATTTTTTATTTTTTCCTTCCAGGCCAAGAATTACCATGTGCGGGCTGTAGTAGTTTTTTTCGACGTTTTCGAAACGAAAAACGGACGGAATACTGGCTGTCATAGCGTAGATCAGACGATTCACTGCACGCCAGCACACAGCTGGCGTGCAGTGAATCGTCTGATACTACTGCCTTTACAGTGATCAAAGGATAGTAAATTTTATTGATGGGATGGGATTTAATCATACCACGAAAGCCATATCGTTCGTTGTCGTTATCAACCCATATTCGGCTCACTGCTGAGCTCAGAATGAGAGGGGTTAGGCCAATAGTCCACCACGCTGGCCCGATGAGGATTGGCAAACTTCACACCAGCAGAGAATTAAGAAAATTCCCTGGTATGCAGGATTCCTCACGATGTTTTCATTCACCGTTTGAGACACTTGATATTTAATTTCTTAAAATGCACACAACTGAAAAGTTGGAGGTGCATGCCCCGGAATCGGAGGCATAGGTTATATCCACTGGGCTATCACGGCTTTTTTCCTAAGCCATATGACCTGTATTTATTTGTAATTAAGACTGCCGATTTTTTTATAAGAATACTAGCAAACGCCCGTGACTTCGTCCGCCCTTGGACCTCCTTAATCGGGCCATCTCGCAAAAACCGTTCTTAGCGGAAATCTGCTAACTATGAACTATCACAATGTCAAATTTTAACTTTGTACGTCAAACGATTTTGAAGATATTGTGACTTTTACAAATATAGATTTGTTACTATCTTGTTTTAATATGACTAATAGGTTTTACAGTTTCCATCAAATTATACATGATAGCCCAGTGGATATAACATCTGCCTTCGATTCGGAGGGCGTAGTTTTTCTTAATTGGTCCAGGTCTGGCTGGTGAGAGGCTTCGGCCGTGGCTAGTTACCACCCTACCGGCAAAGACGTACCGCCATGCGATTTAGGGTTCCGGTACGATGCCGTGTAGAAACCGAAAAGGGGTGAGGATTCTCATCCTTCACCTAACAAGTTAGCCCGCTTCCATCTTAGTCTGCATGATTACTTATCATCAGGTGAGATTGTAGTCAAGGGCTAACTTGTAAATAAAAATAATAAAAAAAATTCAACAGTTTTGCATAATACACAAGGATACAGCCAAAGCATGTCAATATGTTTACGTTGTCAAGAAATATTATAATGAACAAAAAAAGCAATCTGCAAAGAACACGACAATATTTATTTGTACAGTATATTTATTCGGACGCAAAGTATTGCTTACAATGAAAACAAGACGCCAGAATTGTATATGATCTAATGATGATAATGATGCAAATAATTCCCACAACAGGGAAGTACCTACGCAGATACATATATAACACAATTAGTATAACAAAGTGTAAAGTAGATATTAATTAATTATAGACTCAACTCATTGTTATTCATCTACATAGTTGTTCTTTATTTTCAACAATTTTGCATAATACACAAGGATACAACAAGAGCATGTCAGTATGTTTATATTGTCAAGCAAAACATGTCATTATAATGAAAAAATAAAAGCAATCTGCAAAGAACACGACAATATTTATTTGTACAGTATATTTATTCGGACGCAAAGTATTGCTTACAATGAAAACACGGCCGCCAGAATTGTATATGATCGCCGTTACCCCGCATATGAGCCCGTATAACAAAAGCACATAATACGTCATCCTAACGAAAAGCAATAAGAGATAATAAAAATAACAATCCCTGTGTTGGCTGCTTGTTATCTCTGCCCTTTGTGAGCCAAAGGACGCATTAAATGGGGACATAAACAAAATTTAACAGGAAAACTTTCAGAGCGTTTTATTATTGTGACTTATAATGCTGTTAGAGTTGTGTAATGGGTGAAATTTTTGATAGTATAGTATTTACTTTTTAGCGGAGATATACAATCACTTATATTTATCTATATATATAAAAGAAAGTCGGGTTTGTTACAACAATTATTACTCGAGATCTGCTGGACCGATTTTCATAGTTTTTGATTCGTTGGATCTGTCTCCGCCAAGAATAGCAGAATACATCTTAAAAACAATGAAAACTCGCCGAATAAATAATTATGAAAGATGAATAATTTTCCATAAAATATGTTACCTGTCAAACATTTGTTGTCCATCCTGTCAAAGAATGTTTAAAAGTAATACGTGCGTTCAGAAATACTTACAAATGATTAACATTTACGCGTGCGTTCATATATAAATTTTTTTATAATTTTTTTTACGAAAACAATTTCTAGGGGTAGGGTAGGGTTAGGGTTAGGGTAGGGGTAGGGTAGGGGTATGAGTAGGGTAGTGTAAGGTATGGATAGGGAAGAAGTGCACATAAGTCAAAGCGAAGCGTGACCGGGTCCGCTAGTCATATATAAGTGATTGTATAACTTTCCTCCTTAAAATATAATAATTGACTGCACTGTCACATAACATCAAACGGGATAACAGCCAGGCGCCTACTTGTAAACAAATAAAATAAACAACCTTCATAAGAAACAGTTTCATCATTGCTCAACCTCTGACAAAGGTAGATACTTGAGTTCTAGAGGATATTATGCTCCCTTCAGGAATAAAAGGTGCACTTAGAAAAGATTTCGTAAACGAACCTCTGAGGGGGTTAAATTGTGTGTAAAAGTTTGGTTTTTCGCGTAGAAAAATCTGTATATCTTTATTTTAATATAGAAGTCTAATGTTTTAGTTAGGTATCTTGAGAATCTCTCATTTATTTATTTAACTTTGAGAGATTCTCAACTGTAACTTATTATATAATGTTTAATTATAAAAAAATAATGCAAAAATAAAAAAAATAGTGTATAAAATATAATGTTTGATTATAAAAAAATAATGCAACAATATTTTACCGTGATATTATTTATAAATAACTTGAACAAATAATCTCAGACATTTTTGATCTAGTTAAATAAAACCAAAATGTTAATAAAGTCCCAATTTAATATTATATTTACTATAATTTTTTATACTTCACATTGATTAAAATTCCAAGCATTAATAAATAATCTAGCTCAAAATCCAAATAAAGAACCTTACATCATCATTCATCATTATCAGCCGATGGACATCCATTGCTGGACATAGGCCTCTTGCATGGACTTCCAACGCGAGCATCCGGCTAGCTCCCTGCAAACCGCGCTGCGACCAACACTACGCTGTCCGGTGCGGGGTCGCCTTTCCAATACCATGAAGGAACCTTTAATAATATGAAATACCTAAGCTGGCACCTAACCTGAGATAGATTAGCCTTAGATGGATTGCGTTTGTTTAGAAAATTTAAGTTCATTATCTGTCGAGTAGATACAATTTGTTCATGTATTAAACATAAAAAGAGCTGAATAAAAAAAGAGTACCTCTCTCCATCCAATCAAACTCAACAAATGATAGCGTAGCACCTGCACCCTTAATCAGAAATCGATAGAGGCTCTCGCGTCGAGCGATAAATGTAAATCACCTCATTGACTGAAAAGTATATTGGACAGTGCTCCATTAACGCACTTACTGACTGAAAAGTTAAATTGGCATGAAATGTTTATATATTTTGTGTTATACAATGAATGTATAGGATAACAATATATTTTTGCAAATGCTCTAAAAAGGTAGTGAATCTAGACTTAAAGATGAAAGTATTATAGTTATATTCCCAGGAGACTAGAAACTAGGACTAGGAGGCAGGCATGCGTTTAGATGCAACACTATATCACAACCTTTACCTGCCGCGATATCTTACAGCGGCTTTTAAACGCTCTTGTTAAAACTGGGGTGTACTCCGAGGTCGATCTTTCTTTATTTTCACTGCACAAGCATTAGTAACACTTTATAAATGCCATTATGCTACTGTTTGTCACTTTCATCTATAGCTCATCTGTGACCTTGTTTCCTACCACACCATTAACAGCAAGCTTCTCATACTTTTCTATAAATTCATCCCAAAATCTGACCTTGTCTTCATATAAATTTGATTTCATTTTTGGTTTGTCGCTGATTACCAAACATTCTCTGTTTTCTTTGGAAGCTGATTTCCAAACAAAGTCACTTTCAGACGGCGTAGGATTTCTGCAATAAAATAATTAAGTATTTTGTTAATTATTTCTAAATTACTACTTATAAGTTCATTATTACATTAGACTGCATACTTCTAACTTACCCAGTTTTAGCAAATTGAGTATACATTTTAATCATCATTGTCAAGACTTTTATTTCCTCTGAATCATCATTCTCTAGCAATTGTTTGTATACTTTTTTCCATTTTTTACAAATAAATAAATAGCACAATTCATCCCCAATAGAAGCTCCCCAAGTCCCATCAATACTACGAGCATGATTTATACTTGTTATCTTTCGAAAATTCAATTTGCCACTATAATCGAACATGTAGTAATAAACAGGTGTATCAGATGTATTTGTATATTTTCTAACAGTATAATCTGTTGGATAAAAACTTACGATGTCTCCAATATAATTCAAAAATTCACCCAGTTTATCTTCCTTAATAAAACCATCATCAAAATAAAATGTTTTAATTTCTTTTAAAGCTTCTTTATAAACTTCATTATTAATATTAAAATGATAATTCACTCGTCGTGGGAATGTCATAATGAAATGTCTATTAACAATTCTCACGTAATCTGGATTATGAAGGTAATTTTCATTAATTTCTATCGCTTCTCTAGAGTTAAATCCAATCATTACTGGTACTGATAATTTCTGAGAATTGTCTTCTGGTAGTTTTGTTAGAATTGCGTGACCGTGATGAATTTCAACGACAGGCCCAAACTGTACGATTTCTCTTTGAATAGCCATTGATTCATCTGGATGTACAAGATCGAGTTCCGCTTCTGTGATTCTGTTTGCGTTTACATCAGTCAATTTCGATATTAGTTCTTCGCTTGTTCCTGCTTTTATTTCGAGTATTTCTGCTAGGGCTTGTGCTCTTTGTTTTGGGTTTACATCAATATATGAAGGATGCCAAGATGACCCACTTTGCATAATTGCCTTACTGAATAAACCTTCGGCTTTTGGAGTCTGCAGTAAAATGTCAACTATAACAGCCCCTCCACTATTACCCATTAGCGTTATATTTGAAGGATCACCAGCAAAATATTTCACATTCTGCTGTAACCATTTCAGCGCCAATAAAACATCTCTCATGCCGTTATTACCAGGAAGTACTACATCCTCAAACGATGCAAATCCTAAGAATCCCAATCTGTAATTTATAGTTACTATAATAACGTCTTCTTTCATGAAGAAATCCGGACCGTACTCTTTAGAAGCATTATGAGATATCCTAAATTGTTCATTATATAAAAATACTATAACAGGCATTTTTATATCCTGGTTAATTGGTATTTTCGGTGTATGAATACTCAAATGCAAACAGTCTTCATCACCGCAATATCCATATCTGTTTACTTTTCTCTGAGGCATAAAGTACTGAGCACAATGTTTTCGTTCCTTTTTCGCATTATAAATATCTTTCCACCCTGTATGAGGGACTGGTGGCTGAAAAGTTATAATATTATTAGAATTAAAAATAAAAAATCAACCCAACGTTATAACGTAAGTTAATTATATACGTGTAATTATGTTTTTCTTCTTACCTGAAACCTTAGTTTTCCGATAGGCGGCTCAGCATAAGGAATGCCTAAAAACGAAAAGAATCTTTCATTTTCAATTATTGATTTTACTTCAATACCTTCAATTTTTCCTGATGTAGTTTCAACTATGACGTCACTTCTCACTCTATCTACGTATATAAATACAACAGCAAGTACAAGTATATTATGTATTTTACTATAAAACATCTTTACTAAATAATGTCAACAATTTTTTTTATTTGTATTACTTGTATGGTTTATTACAAGTAAATATTATTAATTTACATTTTACTCGCGATAATAAAATGTAATCTATACGGATTTTATTGATATCCGCTTATCTTGTAAATAACATATAATACAATACAAAATCTGTTCTTTTTTCTGATTAATGTGGTATAATATGGAACGAACTATTCTTTTAGCCTTTTTTTTGTTTTATTTATTTATTTTTATTAAAATTGCAAAAACAACAACTAAGTAATATAAGATTAAAAACATAAATAATAAGAGTTTTTAAAACTTTTAAAGCAATAGGTCTTCTAGGCAAATGAAAATAAATTATAAAAAAAATATACGGCCAAAGCTATTGCAAATGAATAGTTGAGATAAATAAAAACTGATGTACCGAAATCTTATCTAAATATATTATCTTAATGAACATAATCCATATTCGCTATCCAGCAGGGCTGGACTAAAAACTGATTTGTGTTAATCTTCATTAGAATTTTAACTTGGTACCCTGTAATTTAAGCAAAATATATTATATCCCTTTTACTCCTGCCTCGGAAAATTCTACCCTCTTTCTCAGCAAAAGTATGTCCTTATATCTTAAGTCAGAAAGAGTCGTAATAAATTTCATTTTCTGGATTACACTAGAGGATTTACTTTAAGGATAAAAATATCAAGGATCAAGAATTCACTCACACTAACAATTTTCTCAGTATTAATACGTTTAAAACGTCTCATACTTTCGAATATTTCTCATATAATAAGATTTTAACTCTATATGTATTTGCAAATATGTGGGTAATATTTCACTGCTTTTTAATATTACATTTTGTACCTGATATATTTAAGTTCCGCTATATTTTTCATGAAATTGCAACATCCGTTTAACATAAGCGTTAAGAATGTGAGGACGGTAGTTGGAAAATATGAGCGCGGCCGAGATTTGACGTAACGAAGATTTATAAAGACGTTAGTTATCTTTATTATTATCACCGCTCACTCCATTAGGAGCTTAAAAAGTTTTTATTTCAGAGGAGATTCTCTCTCGCCGAAAGACAACGTGACTAAGACTTAGTTGAATGATTTGACGATCACTTTATTCTTCTCAGTATATTATTCTGAGTAATGCTATGATTAGCATTATTAGATAGCCGTGATAGCCCAGTGGATATGACCTCTGCCTCCGATTCTGGAAGGTGTAGGTTCGAATCCGGTCCGGAGCATACACCTCCAACTTTTCAGTTGTGTGCATTTTAAGAAATTAAACATCACGTGTCTCAAACGATGAAGGAAAACATCGTCAGGAAACCTGCATACCAGAGAATTTTCTTAATTCTCTGCGTGTGTCAAAGTCTGGCAATCCGCTTTATACCAGCGTGGTGGACTATTGGCCTAACCCCTCTCATTCAGAGAGGAAACTCGAGCTCAGCAGTGACCCAAATATGGGTTGATAACGAAAGCTATGATATTTTATACTCGTACTAGAGATGTAGCACTAGCGCATCAAAACTCAGGCGGACAAATGTGAAAAATTAACTTAATTTCATTAATATTATTAAACAACGAACGTTATTTAAACAAATAATACCTAAATATCGTCTACAATGTCGAGTTGTGTGTTCAGGAAGTGTAAAAACTATATAATTATGTATATACATAATTTTTTAATGAAATTAAAGACAAAATTGTCCATGTGTGCCGCTCAGTGGTGTAACTAAATTCGGATCACTCTTTGCGGTGATTTTGTAGGGACGTAACCTATCTATAGTTTAAAATCTTTGTAGTAATGCTATTGAAGCAGCTTGAAATTACTTTGATTAAGCGAATTATTTTATTAACCTTATAATACGGATTTTAAAACTATATTCTTTCCTAAAATAATAAGTTTGGCGCAACTGGGATCTCACTCTACTCGGGGTGCAAATGAAAAATTTAAATTTTGAATATGTGTGGTATGTAATTACTATCGACAACTCTCAGTTGTTTAATTGAATATCATGACCACAGAATATATTATAATCTTTATTGTTTTGTGGTCGTAATTTTTATCAGTTAACATGGTGAAAAAGTGACACGTGGTTTAGCTTTGCGGTTAATTAAAATTAATAACAAAAATCCATAGACAAAAGATCTCGGCGGGGTGGGACGAATTAAAAATAATAAACGAGAAATGTTACTTTTTCATTTATAGTAAATGTTCTACGAAAATTGTATAATGGCTTACATTGCATGGAAAACGGCCCATACTATTATGGAACTTTTTGGGATTACCAAAAACCGAACCATGGATTTTCCGGGATGAAAGTGCCTATGTGTTAAGTGTGTCCAGAGTAAAATCTCATTCTATTCCGAATTTCAGCCAAATCGCTTCAGTAGTAGCAGAGTTGAATAATAACAATCCTACTACTAATGTATGGATGTCCATACGAATTTTCGCGTTTATAATATTAGAAGGATTTACATTGCATTTCTGCTGTGCTGACATTATCGGCTTAGACAACCTTATGACTTCCTGCTGGCCTGTTCACTAATTTGGTCTTAATTAACAACCTTTTAAAATAAATATGCAATCAACTGTGAAATGTCATCTACCTACTGTATGATATCCACAAGCGCAACACATTGCAAGTAGGCACCGGATGACATTTATTACATAGAATCTCAATTTCGTATATGTCAACTGACATACGTCAAAGTTAGTAAACTGGCCTGCTGGGGTATTAACTATATTACATTTCTTTTATTATTTTATAACAAATTTGCTCGTATCTCTCGTGCAAAAGTATCTCTTATTTCCACAGTTTCAATATTGTAATGTATCTCATTACGCACATGTGCTGTAATGTAATATAAAACTATCATTCGTCTAAAAACGAACGGTACTTATTTAAACCTTAGCAAAAAGTTTTTATGTCAGAATAATAATTCAACATTTCACGAACAAAATTAACTTTGTGAGATTTTGACAATAAATGACAACTATCTATCTAGTTATCTGTAACAGAAACACAAAAATATTAATTTACTTTATGAATAATACTGGCTGTTTTTGGTGCATTTGCCAAAAAAAAAGGACTTCGCTATCTGTGTAATAATGACAAGCGTGACAAAATGTCATCATGTGGAAAACAGGTAAAGATGCAAATTCATTTTCAGAAAGTGTGTTTCCTCGCAAATCTGTTATAGAACGTCGTATGACGTACGTGCGCTTTGATAATTACAGCCTCTGCTTCCTTACTATAGCTCTCGCCAAGGCTCGAGCTGCAATATCGCCTCGGCTGTAATTTTCAACTTACCGCACTTATATCATAATGAACTATTTTTATCATCTAATACAGAGGTCCATAATTATTCATTCGTGACACCTTATGTATACTTTTCTCAACATTCTAAAATGTGTTAGCCAATAATTCATACAGTCCCACGAAATGTGTACCATATTTCTATACAGCCCTCCTCCCGTAAATATCCTATTTAATATTTCACTGCGTGCGTTTTATGTCGCAAAAATTCATGTTTTATTTCCTCTGTAACATTTTGAGAGTACTTTTGGGAACTTTAAATATTAAACGTTGCTTAAAATAAACATTTTTACGATTGCTTATATGCTTTGGTACCAAACAGAAAAAAATATATGTATTTTTTTTGCTTAACTTTTATATTATTTTTTTAAAACAAATTTAATGACAGAATTATTAGTTTTTTGAAAACTTGACTCTCTATAAAACGAACACTTATAACACATTCTCACACTTCAGCACCAGAAAAGCTATCTTCAAAGCACACCTTAACCTCCAGTGGCGCGCACAAGGTTTTTAACTAGGGTAGATTATTACGCAAAATGATAAATTCATTCTTAAATTCAGGAGTCTTCAGGGTAGGCAATGCATTATAGCATGTATGAAGTGCACGTAACTGTTCACCTCTATGTCCTTGTCCACTCCACCTCGTACTGTGAACTTTAAGGAGACAGTTAGGTATCTTAGTGTCGCCGCACACGGGTCACACACGACAGCTACAAACGCCGCTACAAGAAGCAAGAAGGGGCCCCAAAAGTAGCTAAAGCGCGCGACAACCACTTGTGGCCGGTGGTCGACACTTGTGTCCGGATGCTGATAGTTTTTTAACCATGCATGCAGTATCATAATCGCGCGAGTGGCGTGTGTCAGCGTTTAGTGACCGGTGCGGGCCGGGCCACAAGAAGCGAGCAGCGACGATTGTTGTCCATATAAAATGTATGAAAACTACAGGAAATATGCCGGTAGCGGCATTTTGTGGTTGCGGCCGGTGGCCCGTGTGCGAGAGTCCTTAGCCTAGACCACTGGCCTAAAAAACACTTCTTTACTATGAACTCTATTCAGAGTTGGTACTAGGGTGATTAAATTGACGTATAAGAAAAGTTTAAGGATGTTACTTCAACGTTATAAATCATACGTCTAGACTGTTTGACTGTTTGGATTATTTTATGCAAATATAACTGGAAAAATAGTTGTTTGGTTATCGCAGGACGCGAGCCAAACGGCGCCACTAAATAACGCGCTATCTGTAGGGTAATGTGCCTCGATAGTATCGCAATGGGCGCCAAATTATATCCCCACAGCGCGCTGTGCCTCCAACACCGGCCATATCTCTTTGGGAAAAATCAGTAATATGCCGCAGCAGCTATTTGTGTTTCTCTCTTTATTTATAAGCCTTAGTCATATGGCACACGAACCTCAGTATCTATACTAATATTATAAAGAGGTAAAGTGTAGTGTCGTAGGAGTAGGGAATCTCGGGATATACTGAACCGACTTTAACTATCATTTTATAAGCCACGTTATTTGTGAATGTCATATCATGTATAAGTAGTATAATGGAACTACACGGGGCGTTAGCTAGTTGTTATTTAATTTAAATTTTACAGGTGTTATGCGAGTAAATATATAAATAACCATTTAGACCTAAACTTGATATAGTTTTCTTTTAATGCTAAAAACATTGGTTTGAATTTTCGGCTTTTAAGCTTTTTACATTTTCACTTCTAAGAACAACTTAGTTGTCATCCTATTGGGTGCCATATTAGGATGGCAACTATACCCAAATTAGTCAGATACCTTAATAATACATTTACAGTCATCATTATCAAACCATATTCGGCTCACTGCTGAGCTCAAATCTCCTCTCAGAATGAGAGGGGTTAGGGCAATAGCCCACCACGCTGGCCCAATGCGGATTGGCAGGCTTCACACATGCAGAGAATTAAGAAAATTCTCTGGTATGCAGGTTTCCTCATGATGTTTTTCCTTCATCGTTTTGACACACATGATATTTAATTACTTAAAATACACACATCTGAAAAGTTGTAGGTGCATGCCCCGGACCAGATTCGAACCCACATTCTCCGGAATCGGAGGCAGAGGTCATTATCCATTGGGCTAATACACAATACAATAACTACTGCACCATAATATATCTAAATAATTTTTAGGTGAATAAAATGTAGGTAACATTGGCACATTAAACTTCGGAATGGTCGAATGTACACAAGTATTTTTCAGTTACGTTTAAGTGTTTCAGTTTTACGCGGTAAATGTGTTGCCACCTCATTACCGCCAAGCGATTTAGCGTTCCGGTACGATGCCGTGTAGAAACCGAAAGGGGTGTGGATTTTCATCCTCCTCCTAACAAGTTAGTCCGCTTCCATCTTAGACTGCATCATCACTTACCATCAGGTGAGATTGTAGTCAAGGGCTAACTTGTAAAGAATAAAAAAAAGGAACTGACACAGGCTAATTCACTATCTTTGAAGTATGACAGTTAAGAAGGCACAAGGTGGATATCATGCAGTAGATGGCATTTCTTAGTGGATGAATGGTTTATTTTAATCGTTAATAAAGTCCAAAATAAGCCAGCAGATGAGATCGCAACGAAGCTCTAATTTACTGTTAAACAAAGAACCGATCTTGTACTCTATAGGCGTTCGACAAGCGATCGTTTCGATAGCGAAGCGAAAAGCGTTGAAAATTTTCATTCTGAAGCTACTACCGGCGCAATGTGACATTGTCCAATATAGATACTTCAGTCAATGAGGTGATTTACATTTATCGCTCGACGCGAGAGGGTCTATCGATTTCTGATTAAGGGTGCAGGTGGGGCTCCAATTGTTGAATTCGAGGGAATAAAAACGGAAGGCTCCTGTTTTTTACACTTATTTGTAGTTATTCGTTTTACTTATTGGGTTTTATCGCATGGACGACGCTGTATTTTCCTGACTGTTCTGTTGTACGGTCTGTAAAGTAGAGTATTTTACAGTCTTGTTGTATGATCAAAGACGACCTGTGTGAGTCAGATCGACTATCTATGGCCTGTGGCCGAGTGAGATCAGCTCAAGTCAGCCATTGACGGTCAATTATTCTCACGTTTCATAAAACGGCAGCGAACACGTTTCATAAGTCGAGCCGTCATGCACGCAGCGACCAATATACGATCAGTTATAGTCGTGGGTGCTGCAGAAACGTGAGAATAATTGATCGTCAATGGTGTGCATCACTTACCATCAGGTAAGATTGTAGGTATGATGTAACTTGTAAATAATAAAAAACCTCTGGCGACCCTGAGACCGCTAATTCACGTTAATTGGAGACCTCGTCTAGAGGTTGTAAGAAACTGGGAAACCATCGCTCATAACTAAAAAAACTCATCTAAGACGAATAGATAACCTATTCGTGAAAAGTCATCAAATCCAAGATCTTGTGGTCTGAAGTCATAGGCTAACCTGGACCACAACACAAGAAAGACGTTATGTATTTCTATTCGTGAAAAGTCGTCAATTCCAAGACCTTGTGGTCCGATGTCACAGGCTAACTGGACCACAATACGGGAAAGGAGTTAAACTTAGGCAAGCTAGGGCTACCTAGCAACGTTGTCACCAGTTGCGTAGCTTACCTTGCAGGGGCCTTGTATCAAAATTAGTTGCGGGGCCGATTTTTGATCGAGTGTAGAGTGTAGCAACATTGAAATAAACAAAGAAAATTGCTAAATTTATAATTTTCTAATTTAGTAAAATATTTAGGCTTAACCCGAGAAAAAATAGATTGCTCGTTTGACTTTTATAATTTCTGAAGTTAAAATTTACTCGTATACCTACGCAGCTTTATTATTTTTTTTCGGAAAGCACCAGATTAAGTGAGATAGTGGATTAAATTTCACTAATTTTTGATTTCACTCGTAAGATACGGGATACGGGGCCTCTGTAGTCCAGGGCCCCCTGCCCCATGCCATTGATACCGCTGATACGGCGGTAGCCGAAAGAAAGGAAGGAAAATATTTTTATTTGGTCAGTAAACTTAAAACTAAGTTTTAATATTTTACAAAGAACAAGAAAAGTGAAAGTAAAAGCGCACTGATCAAATAAAGGTCTCCCACTCAGCTTAAAGCTGCAGCTAGCTAGCTATGCCTCTGGTTGTCACCTACATTTCAATTTCAAAGCCTTTATTATTTCTTACATTATTACATTAAACAAGTTTTTCAATTGATTAGAGTAACAGATTTAATTTTTTTTCTATGTAAGTAAGTTCTAAGTAAGTTAGTCTTATTTCTAATTAATAAAATCTATTTAACTAGTAAGGACCCCTCATTGGGTATAGGCCTCCTCCAGCCGATACCATTCAGTTCTATTATTTGCCACCGTGAGCCAATTTTTGCCTGCTAATTGGACGATATCGTCGGACCAGCGCGACTATGGTCTGCCTACTTTTCTTTTCCTGCTGGGCCAGGCCACGCGGTAGTTCTTAATGTCCATCGATCGTCTGTTAGCCTTTCAATGTACTCTATGGTTAGCCTCGAGACATATCCAGCCCACTTAAACTTAAGCTTCAAGGCATGTTTCAATGCGCCAGTTCATTTCGTCTTCCGTCTGATCTCTTTACTTTTTATTTTATATACTGTCACCTACATAGCAATTATATATATTAACACATTCTTGTTTATAATTAAGTTCACAACACAACACGGGCAAGGAGTTAAACTTTATATTTGCAGCGGAACACAAATCCGTGCGGTCGGATTAGCTGATTAACAAGTTAAAAGGATAGCCGAAGGAAACCGCGGGCGCTGGATCCAGTTAAGCGAATTAAAACAACCTCATTATCTGGCGAATTCCACGAGATCCGCTGAATTTCGCTGAAGAACAAAAATTTTACAAACTATGCTCCATGCAAGTTCTTAATTTATTACCCTTTGTTCCAGTTTGAAAAAGGTAAAGTTTGTATATATTTTTAAATTATCTACTAAAAAGGTTCTAAGTTATAGACCATTATCTCTAACTTAACTAAAACTAGGTACTAGTTCTAGTCGCTAACTCAATTAGTAACTAAGTGAGGTGTGGTTTATATCGAAGCTATTACTCGAGACTTTATATATTAGTTAGTCTTGAATAAAAAAAATATTATTATAAAAACATTACATTATCTACTAAAAAGGTACTAAGTTATAGACCATTATCCGTAACTTAACTAAAACTAGGTACAAGTTCTTCTAGTCGCTAACTCAATTAGTAACTAAGTGAGGTGTGGTTTATATCGAAGCTATTACTCGAGACTTATAAATTACTTTGTGTTGAATAAAAAAATATTATTAAAGACGTACCGCCAAGCGATTTAGCGTTCCGGTACGATGTCGTGTAGAAACCGAAAGGAGTGTTGATTTTCATCGTCCTCCTAACAAGTTAGCGCGCTTCCATCTTAGACTGCATCATCACTTACCAATAAGTGAGATTGTAGTCAAGGGCTAACTTGTCAAGAATAAAAAAAAACCCCCGACTTTTGACTAAATTTTTTATGTTGCCGCATACGGTGACAAACATTGGTATTTCATTCTTTGCCCGTAAGAAAGTATTATTGTGATACTTTATCTCTTTTAAGTTCATTAAAGAAACAATATTTTAATCAGCTTAGTAGTTTACCGTGAGAAACACAAACTCACTTTCACATTTTGAGTATGGACATCACAATGAAGTGATAGTGGTCCAGGTCTGGCTGGTGGGAGGCTTCGGCCGTGGCTAGTTACCTACCCTACCGGCAAAGACGTACGATGTCGTGTAGAAGCCGAAAGGGGTGTGGATTTTCATCCTCCTCCTTACAAGTTAGCCCGCTTTCATCTTAGACTGCATTATCACTTACCATCAGGTGATATTGTAGTCAAGGGCTTGTAAAAGAAAAAAAAAGAAGAAAGAAAAACAGAATGGTGTGTCTATTGAAATACGTTTCCACTAGGTTCCAATATATCGATTAGCTGACCTCGTTCTCCAAAACGCGGAGTTTTTCAATGGATTGCGTATGTTCGACAATTCTTTATCATTTCATTTCAAAGAACGGTATTTCAATTGAAAATGTCTGATTAAAATCTTTATTAATTTCATGTGGAACTTTACAACAGAGGATACCAAATAATAATATTCAGTGTAGGTAATATTTCCATTTTGTAATCTTTAAGCTAGTCATTGACGATCAAGTATACCCACCCTGTAGCGAAGAATGGAATTTTGACGAAGTTAAGCCGTCCCAAAAAAAAAAAGGAAATTCATACCACATGACACAAGCTCCGGCTTACATACATATACATCCATACATATTCATGGATATGTATGTATGGATTTTCAAAAGGAAACCCGGCGGAAATCGGCCTGTATTAACTCTTCGCCACTGTTTCCCACGTTTCTTCAGTACCCACGGCTAAAACTGATCTTGTGATCAGTTATAGCCGTGGGTAGTTATATACGTCACTGGCTTAGCACCGCCGTAAAAGTAATCAAATGGTAGTACAATGCAATGTGTACGTTCGCACATAAGAAAATACTATACTATTTTTCTTGAACTGGTTTATTTGTTTTCCACAAATTCGTAACATTAAATATGACAATAAATATAATACTTTTACTAATTTACTAATTCTTCATAAATGTTTTAAGGTGTACACGTTGTTAAGATTGTTCGTTTTCTTTGTTCGCGTTTGTTCGCGTGTATTCTATCTGACGTGTTGGTAGTTACAGCGCCCTCTTGTGTCCTCTTTGTACATCAGTTCGCGAATATGAATTAGCGCGCGAACATACACCCGGCCCTGGGAAGCTGCGTCAGAAGCTAAAGCTTCTCAGAAGAAAAATTGTGGCGCAACACGCAAATTCGGTTTAATGCGCGGCGCACGATTCCCTTTGAAGTTCTGACGTCTGCAACTCGTGGCACCCCGTCGTCTCCAGGATAAAGTCGCTCTATGCGCCCCAAGCGCCAGTAGAGGGGTGGTAGGTTTTCCTCTTTGAGCACAACCAAGTCGTCCACCTGAAGCTCGATAGACTTTCCGCGCCATTTTGCTCTTGTTTGCAATTCAGAGATGTACTCCAAGCTCCAGCGTTTCCAGAAATTTTGTCGCATTTGCTCTATTCGCTGGAATCTGTCGAGACGATTGAAATTAGCGTGTTCAAGACTAGGAGAGTGAAGTTAAGGGTCTACCAATTAAAAAATGGCCTGGAGTGAGGGGATAGTAATCGTGAGGTGAAGAGCTTAAGGGATAAAGAGGACGGCTATTCAGGATTGCCTCTATTTGCGTAAATAAGGACGTTAGTTCCTCAAAAGTCAGGTGGTTGTTTCCTAATATCCTATTTAAGTGGAATTTCGCGGACTTGACACCGGCTTCCATCAGACCGTTGAAGTGAGGTGCGTATGGTGGAGAGAAGCAAAAATCGATGCCCTCGTTGGCGGCAAAATCTTTGATCGCTTTATTATTCGAGCTAAAGAATTGCTTGATTTCTTTCGCAGCTGACGTAAAATTTGTGGCGTTGTCACTGTGAATGACCTTTGGACGCCCTCTGCGTGCTATTAATCTATTTAGCGTTTGGATGAAGGCATTTTTACTTAGTTCTGAAACAACCTCTAAATGTACGCATTTATACTTAAAACAAATAAAAACGCACAAGTAGCATTTGGTAATTTTGCAACCACGACCCTTGCGATCCGTGATCATATATGGCCCAGCGAAGTCGCAGCCTACGACAATGAAAGGAAAATCTGGCGTTAGTCTATCAGAAGGTAAGTTGCCCATGATATTTTTACTTGATCGCCCTTGGAAACGCCTACAAACGATGCAGTTTAAGACAGTACGTCGCGCCAGGTTTCTGCCATTAATAGGCCAGAAGCGAGTTCTGATAGATGCTAGCAGAGCTTGTGGACCAGCATGCATCAGTTTGAGATGTTCCTGTTCAAATAAAAGTTTCGTTAAATGATGCTTAACACTTAACAACATGGGATGTTTCATATCGAAGGCGTAGTCTGAGGCTTGTATGCGTTCGCCTACTCTAATTATTCCTTCGTGAATAAAAGGATTAAGTGCCACAATATTTGATTTCGGATTTAAAGACCTTTTCTTTGTTAATGCGTCATATTCTTTAGGAAATGATTCTAATTGGGAAATGTATATTAATTTATTCAACGCATTAGTAAGCTCAGAAGCTGATAAGGATCCGCTAAGTTTATTTTTTGTGTTTTGACAGTTGTGTAAAAATCTATTAACGTAACCGAATATGTATTGTAGTGTTTTTAATTTAGAATATCGTTCAATATTAAAACTGGAGATTTCTGCATCAGTTGTTTCTGCAACATGAGCTTTAACCTCTGGCAAGTCGCTCGTCTTAATATTAGGCTGAAACTGAGATAGAGGCCACTGGGACTCCGACAAAGATAGAAAGGCGGGTCCATGCCACCACAGATCGCAATTCGCAACCTCCTTTGGATCAACGTCGCGGGATACTAAATCAGCTGGATTGTGACTCGTGGAAACGTGATGCCATGAAGTAGTCTCAGTTAGCTCTCGGATAGTGGCGACTCTATTAGCCACAAAGGTTTTAAGGTTTTTAGAGCCAACTCGTAACCAAGCCAATACAATACTTGAGTCGGTCAAATACACAATGCGTGCTATTTTACAACGTAAAGCTTGTATTACGGTAGAACTCATTTCAGCAGCGAGTAGAGCGCTCGAAAGTTCGAGACGAGGAATTGTTGTAGGTGAGGAGGCGGGAGCAACGCGTGATTTAGCGCAAAGCAAGTTTACACGTACCTGTCCCTGTTGATCCATAGATCGAAGGTAGATGCAGGCACCATAGGCGCGTTGTGAAGCATCGCAAAAACAATGCATTTCGATGCTGATTGGGTTTGAAATTAAAGTCAGCCTAGGAATAGCCAAAGAAGAAATAGATTGAAGACCATCTGTGAAAGTCTTCCATGATTTGACCACTTCTTTGGGGGCTGGATCATCCCAGTCAAGTTTTAGAGACCATAGGGTTTGAATCAAAATTTTGGGAACGATAGTGCACAAAGATAGGAGGCCCAAAGGGTCAAAGAGCTTGAAAGTGGAAGAAAGAATAGTACGCTTGGTGACTGAGACGGGAATATTTATATTTAAGGGAAATTTCAAAATATTCTGATTAGGGTCCCAGCTTAGACCTAGGGTATTAGTAGTTTCACTAATTACGAGATTACCGTTAGATTGAATTGTCTCTGACGATAGTAAAGATGGTAGATTAGATCGGTACTTGCGCAAGTTAAAGCCTGCCTTAGCTAGGTTTTCGTTCGGTTGCTTACAAAATCTACGTTCTAGATTTAAAAATCTCCTTTTTGCCATGTGATAAGAGTCTCCTAAACGTTCCGGGTTGTCAGTGAGAGGAAGCTTAACACAAAAACGCCCATCGTTACTTCGTGTTGTGTGTTTTAAGAAGTGCTGTTCGCAATCTTTCTCCGTATCGGTAAGTAACGGTTTTTGTGGTAAGCTTTCCAGTTCCCAAAACCTTTTCAAGTCACTGTGTAAATCGACTAAGCAGCTATTGAGTTCATTATTATTGGCTACATTAGCATAGTGACATTGAAATGAATTTTTGTTGTTGTCATGAGGGTAGTGCATGGGACCTGCGATGAGCCAGCCTAGTTTAGATTGACGTAGAATAGGATTACCCTTTCCTAAAGAGTGCTGTTTGGACAATATTAAATCCCAAAAGACGTCAGCACCGAGGAGTAATCCTATTTCAGCTGGTTCAAAAAAGCTGGGGTCTGCAAGCTCATATGACTTTAAATTTAAGTGTGTAGTGTCTATAAAAGACTTAGGTATTTTGCCTGCTATTTTTGGGATAACTAGGCAGGACAAAATTGAATTAAATGCACTCAGCTTGGACTGAAGACGAATCTCGCATCGTTCAGCGCCGAGCCTTAATGGTATGTTGCCTATACCTAAAACGTTCTGTGTGCTAGAATGTAATGTGTTTAAATTTAAATCTTCTTTTAATTTCTGCGTTATAAATGTGCATTGACTTCCACTATCTAGAAGGGCCTTGGTGGTTATAATTTCATTAGTTTTAGGATTTATAACATCAACCAATGCTGTACACAATAAAGTTTCTGACGAAGTGGTAGCTGACATCGCGACTGGCTCGGAATCGGATTTATCGATTTTCGAATTGTTAGACTGGCAGAGCATCGTGTTGTGCCTCTCTCGACAGTTCCTGCAGGTACCAGGAAGTCTGCAATTCCGTTGGCTATGTCCACGTAAGCAGTTGGAACACAACTTTAATTTAGCTACCATTTTAATTCTCTCGTCAACCGATTTTGATAGAAATTTGGGACATTCATAGATTCGGTGGTTATCGTTACATACGGCGCACCTATAATTCGTTGTAGTTGTTGATATGTTTCCCTTTTCAGCGATAAACGATCTTGTAGAAATATGAGGTTTATTGTTGTTGCTACTCGTATGTGAGGAATTTGGAGTCGGCTTATTCACCTTGCTTGAGTCTTGCTTACTGCGGAAGACTGATTCGAGGACGTCCGCACGACCCTTCAAAAAATTCAAAAACATTTCTAACGAAGGCATCTCCGAATAACTCACATTGTTTTGTATAAATTCCTCCCACTTAAATCGAGTGTTATTGTCTAACTTCGCTGAAACCAAATAAATTATCAATGAATCCCAATGTTCGGTTGGTTGTTTCAATGTATTAAGAGCACGTAAGTTTTTTGTGACGTGATCTACGATAAATCTCAAAGATTTGTCCGACTCACGCGCCTGCTCGATGTTAAATAACATTTTTATATGATTGTTTATTAACTGACGCACATTACTATAGCGCTCACATAATAAATTCCACGCATCAGGATAATTATTATCGGTCACTTCAATATTGCTGATCACTCGAGCTGCTTCGCCCTCCAAATAGGAATTAAGGTAATGAAATTTGTGTACATTTTTAATTCTAGAATTATTATGAATCAACGAACTGAAAGTGTCCCGGAATTCCAGCCATTTGTAGTAAGTACCATCGAAATTATTGATTTTAATTACAGGCAAGCGGAATCCGATGACTTCATGATCATCTTCATCGGCTATCGCGGAGCTGTGGCTGACATTGAATGACGCTGATAACTTTTTTAAGGTAGTGTGCTCTGATATAATCATCTGAGCCGCGGCTATTGAAGTATGAAATGTTTGTTCGATAGCCTCCCTAGTGTCTAACTCGGAACTTAAATTGTCTTCATCCAAACACTCGATTTGATTTTGCACGCCATCGAACTCAACAAAAAGCGCTTCGATTTTTGCTAATCTTTGATTTAGTACGTTGATCTCGGTAGGAGTAAGTTTGTAGCCCTTTAAATCATCCAACTGATTAGTAAATTTAGTTACACGGCCTTTAATAGACGCGCGCTTTAGGTTTAAAGATTTGTACTCCATGACGCGAGGTCAACGCACCGATAATAATGAATAGGTGAACGAAATCAGCTGTTTTAAAATGACATAAAATTGCATACGCTCGTCGCTTCGTAGTCTGATGTTACCGTTAGCCGGAGTGGCTGCGCGGGAGGCGGCGGGGTGGAGCGCACCGGCAGTTGCTGGCCTGCAGCAGTGCACGCGCGGACACGGGATGGATGACAACCTTGTACTCCGATCGCGCTGTGCAGCTGTCGCTGGAATAGAATGTTGCACAGCTTTGTATATCGACTAATAGTAGTAGGTATTCAAGACGAAGCTATAGGGAACGTATGAAGTTGTAAATAATGCAATTGGGATGAATTCAGCTATAATAGTTATGTTTCGATTGAAAGAAGTGAAAATGGAATTATATTGTGCACGAATAATGTGGGCAAGCAAGCGAATTAAAATAATAGGATAGTTGTTTACAAGAATCAAACTTGGGTAAGTAACTACGTTTTAGGTACAAGAATTAAATAGTTTACAAATTGTATTTGATAGTTGGCACCTTAACTTTAGTTTGTTTAACTTTCAAGCCGCAAAATAGGCGCATTAAATGCAATAATAGGATTTAGGCAACTTGTAAGCAAGCAAGTAGTAGGTAGGTACGTTTTAGGTTATACAATTGAATAGTTGGTTCATTTACAAAGTGTGTTTGATATTTAGGCACCTTAAATATCGTTTGCTGAACTTACTAGCCGCAAAATAGGCGCATTAGATGCAAAATAGGCTTTAGGCAACCTGTAAGTATAGCAAGTAGGTAGGTATTAGGAAGAATTAGGCATAGATTTTGCTATTAGGTATGAAGTGACAAAGTGCGATTAGGGAAGGAATAAAATGGAACAGGCTCACTCTTTTGCTGGCAAAACCCACGCAGATTCCTGTAGATTCTCCTTCTTCGCTTTCTTCGTCCGTAATTAGGTTTATATTGTAGGTTGTGCTCGAATCCGTAGATTGCAGTAAGTCCTGTCACGGTCGCCACTTTATGTACGTTCGCACATAAGAAAATACTATACTATTTTTCTTGAACTGGTTTATTTGTTTTCCACAAATTCGTAACATTAAATATGACAATAAATATAATACTTTTACTAATTTACTAATTCTTCATAAATGTTTTAAGGTGTACACGTTGTTAAGATTGTTCGTTTTCTTTGTTCGCGTTTGTTCGCGTGTATTCTATCTGACGTGTTGGTAGTTACAGCGCCCTCTTGTGTCCTCTTTGTACATCAGTTCGCGAATATGAATTAGCGCGCGAACACAATGTTATTTTTCGCTTTTTAGTTTATGTTTCTGATTTTGAAGTAGGTTCAACTTTTTTACTAAGTACTCTATTCTCTCCGCAGACGATCCAAAGTCACTGACATAGCTCAGCTCACCCTACCGACAAAGACGTACCGCCAAGCGATTTAGCGTTCCGGTACGATGTCGTATAGAAACCGATAGGGGTGTGGATTTTCATCCTCCCCCTAACAAGTTAGACCGCTTCCATCTTAGATTGCATTATCAGGTGAGATTATAATCAAGGGCTAACTTGTAAAGAATAAAAAAAAAAACACTCAGCTATTGTTTCTGGATGCTTTTGTCACATCCACAACTACTTGTACTACTTCTACTCGATCGTACCTAGTTTATCGAGTAGATGACAATTTCTTTCCACCTGGCCCAGCACCACAAAACGCAATAGACCTCTTATTTGTGGAGATGTAGTCAAAGAACTTCAAGACGAAACCTTTCTTTTATCTTTTTACTACATACTCTTAGTTTATTACTAATTGGTGTCACATCGATGTTTCATTAATCTATCGGGGGTTTATAAAGAGACAAAGGATTTTCTGTTCAGCCTATAATAGGTTAAGAAAAGAATATAAAATCTACTTAAGTACCTAATCCAACTAATGAGTATTATCGGGTCACGTCACACGACCGTCCAATTACTATTAGCTCCGATTCCAATTAGTGCTTTTATTCGAAATGTTTCCATTTGAGTTTGTGAATGCGAGAGGATTTGAATAGCACAGTATGGATTTAGTTTGTTATTAAATTCCATATAGGTACCTATCTATAGCCGTTATATTAATCGAAGCTCGAATATCTCACATAGAATACTCCGAGTTAATTAATGAAATCCTGGAACCATTATAACTAAATAGATAAAAGATTGAGTTAAATATAAAAGGTGCTAAGTTTCAATTCCCATTTGTTGCAGAATGTTTATTACACTACTTTAGGAAATAGTGATCTGAGACGGATATGACGTCAGGTGGCCCGACTTGTTTCCGTAAAGAGTGGGGAGTTAGAGAAGGGTACCGATCGGTTGACGGGAACGACTTGCGATATAGGGCACTAATCGTGCGGGTGCCTTCAGGATACTCGTAGCATTTGAGCCGTTCACATTTCTTGTTGTGTAATTCTTTTTGGGTTACTTGGGATAGGCGGGGAGAATGACTTTAGTGGAAAAAGGGAGTGTTAGTTAACTGTCAAGGGCGCCCTTAGCCCTACACACAACGTTCACAAGTGCGTGACTCCACGCAAGGTCATTCTCTACCATCCTAGGGGCTTATTTAGGTTACAGTTTGATTTGTTAATTAACTTGTCCTTTTGTTAGACATTGGTTTTCTTATTTTTGTAATCCACTTCCGAGTCTGCTAAAACTACATATTTGCAGCCTTCAAAATGATCTGTAGGTATGTAGCACATATTTGTGTTTGTCGCTTCTTAGTGTTCGTAAAATACTTTAGAGTTACCTATTAAAGATTACATCTACGCGCCATTCTGTATCGATATTTTTAAAGTTCGCTAGTACGAGTGTCGAGTTTAACTCTAACTCTCTTTGTCTAACACGATACTATGGAACGAGAAAAATAGAGGTGAATTCGAAACTCGGACTTACGAGTTCTACAAAACATAGTTACAAAAAAGCCCTGCTATAGACAGAGAAAAATAGAGACGAATTTGAGAGTCACACAGTCGATTTATAACATCATCGTTATAGAATAGCGCTACAGTGTAGGTAAGAAGAAGATACGTGGATATGACCTCTGCCTTCGATTCGGAGAGCGTAGGTTCGAATCCAATCCGGGGCATGCACCTCCAACTTTTCATGTTATGAGGATTTTAAGAAATATAGCGCAGCGAGTCGCGGAGCTGAAGTGGTAATGGGCAGGCCACATAGTTCGAGGAGCCGATGGACGTTGGGGACCAAGGTACTGAAATGGCGACCCAGCACCGGAAAGCGCAGTGTTGGTCGACCCCCCACTAGGTGGACCGAATACATCAAGCGGGTTGCAGGTAGCCGCTGGATGCTGGCGGCTCGAGACCGTTTTTTGGAGGTCCATGCAAGAGACGTATGGCCGCTGTTATTGATGATGATGATGACCTATCTCGAACGGTGAAGAAACGTGAGGAAACCTGCCTGAAAATTTTCTTAATTTTGTTGTTAATGTCTAAATTTATCCGCATTTGGCCAGCGTGGTCGACTGAGGCCTAACCCCTCTCATTCTGGGAGGAGACCCCTGCTCAACAGTGAGCCAAATATAGGTTGTTATTTGTTTTTGTAGGTGTAATAATAGGTTGGTCAGAGACCCTGATTCAATCAACAGCCTGTATTCGTCCACTGCTGGACATAGGCCTTTCCGAGAGCGCGCCACCACACACGATCCTCCCACACACGACCCTGATTATACTCAGCATAATAGCACGTTATCAGTTTGGTGATAGCGAAAAATTCAATATGTATGGAAAAGCAAACTACATAACGGTTCACAGGCACTCCCGTACCTCGAAAATTCAGGCTATCGGTTCAACCAATTTATCCAATATGGAGTTCTTAAAACGAAATGGAGTTAAGTTTAAACATTGTAACTTCGGCACTTGGAACATGAAACTCGTTTGACTTGAATGTTGTTGAAAAGCAACTACGCCGAAAACTGTTTTCGAAGACTGGTAATGGGCGAAGGTAAAGTATACCTATCTGCCATTGGTTGCAAACATACGTACTTATCTCGTACAGTCGGTTCGTACTAAATGAATTTTAGCACAAGTCTTTCTGACAGGGATCTTCACAAATACTACCGTTGCCACACGAAACTGTTTTTTTCAGCGAAATTTAAAAAGTGACAGTTATTAAGCCTGAACTTATTACCTAATTATTATCAATGGGTAAAAACTGGCAAGTGAAGACAAAAGATCGATCAAAATAGCAGCACCTGGAGGAGGCCTTCACCACAAAGGGTTCTCTTTTACATAAGGAAAAAAACATTTTAAATTATAATGCACTTATAAAATTAAAATACTTAGGTAGTATCTTACCTTAACTTACCTAATCAGCCGATAGACGTCCACTGGACGTGCTGAACCTCCAAGCACAACAATCTCGAGCCGCCAGCATCCAGCGGCTCCCTGCAACCCGCTTGATATCCTCGGTCCACCTAGTGGGGGGTCGACCAACACTGCGCTTTCCGGTGCGGGGTTGCTATTGCAGCACCTTGACCCCAACGTCCATCGGCTCTTCGAACTATATGGCCGTTCCATTGCCACTTCAGCTTCGCGACTCGCTGAGCTATGTCATTCCTGATTCGATCACGCAGAGAAACTCCAAGCATAGCTAGCTCCATCGCCCGCTGAGTGGCTTTGAGCCTTCTAATGATTCCCATAGTTAGCTGACTATGGGCCTTAGGTAGTATCTAATCAATTATTGAGAATAAATAAAAGGTTTTTTTTTTAATTAATTATTTAGCCAGAGTTTTATATGCTACAATGTCCTTTAGGAAATTCCTTCCTCTTTAACGATCTCGTTTCATAATTATGTTTTAAGTTTACTACTTATACAGTCTGATTCACAAGTGATCTTTATATCACTTCTTTCAGAAGTGACAGAAAAGTATGAGCAGTATAATTTTACGTCATTCCATTAGACAATAATATTATGTGAGTAAGTAAATGATTTCCAAAATTAAATCAAATTTTACATCTAGTTTTTTCAAACTTTACCACCTAACAAATTTTGTATGTAACCACCATTTTTTACTGACATTTGAAAAAGCCAAACGAAATGCGGAGTGCTTTCATGAATGATTCAAAAGTGCGGACAAAACCGGATGAACCCCCGCGCTACGTTGGAATAAAGAATAAAGGCTACTTTTTATCTCGTTTAGTGTATAATGTTTGACTCATTTTTAGAATTGACCCGCTTTGCTGATTTTTTGGGGCCAACCACGAAATCTCCCATTAATTTTTACGTTAGTGATTGTAGATCGAGAGCTTGCGATAGCCGTACATACTCCATTGTGTGAAGTCTATACTTACTTTTACCATTAATACTTACGTAGTGGCGTGCACAAGGTTTTAAGCTAGGGTAAGCACTGTAAGTAAAAGTTTACAAAACGGAGGTCCTGGGTTCGATTCCCGGCTGGGCAGATTGAGATTTTCTTCATTTGTCCAGGTCTGGCTGGTGGAAGGCTTCGGTCGTGGCTAGTTACCACCCTACCGGCAAAGACGTACGGCCAAGCGATTTAGCGTTCCGGTACGATGCCGTGTAGAAAACGAAAGGGGTGTGGATGTTCATCCTCCTCCTAACAAGTAAGCCCGCTTCCATCTTAGACTGCATCATCACTTACCATCAGGTGAGATTGTAGTCAAGGGCTAACTTGTAAAGAATAAAAAAAAAAAAGTAAAAGTTGAAAAATTCCTTGTCCAACTAAGTATTCTGTGGTCCAACATAGGTTCGTATTGAGTCATTAGGGAAGACAGTGCATTTTTGCATCTATGAAGTGCACGCCACTGTGGTTACGTTAGCCAATTATCGAGTTTCGACCTTGGAATCCTTCTAAAGCCGCTACAGACTAAAGTCCATAATTTGCACGTACCTACTTATGGAGCAAATGCTGAAAAACTTTGAGCCTTCATAAAATGAATCTAGTAATCTAGATATTTTATTGTAAATATATAAATACATGAATAAATTACACAATTAAAAAATACTTGTAAAACTGTAACTAGAAACTGTATATTATTGTCTCAATAATAAATTACTATTATTACTACTCATTTCAACTGCCTACTTGTGTCAATCATTACATATTAGAGGGTATATCATAAATAAAGAAAATGGTAACCAAATTAAAATGATCTTTATTTATCCACGAAATTAGTTATGCAGTTCGGGCTCCTATAAGTAGACTTGTCAACATCTTGAAGTTATGGGAAATACTCCCGAGCACCCTGTATAGTCGACCATCCTTAAAATCTTTTAAAAATAGCTACCAAACGATTGCCATTCCAATGTATATGCACCTACCTACCTACGTATTTACATTAACAATAATACTTAATGTTTTATTGATACTTGCCGTAAAGATAAAATGTATCAGAAAATAGCCAATTTCTACGCAGATTAACTCATAATTGTCCACTAGAACATAAAATATGAATCATAAATACGAGTAGAATCAACAAAAAATGGAACTATATAATACAATAAAAAGAAGCAAACAACATTTTTTTTAATTATTATCTGTCTGTCTGAGAATATTTATAGCTACTCGTAAATGTTGTTTGTAAAGGAGATGGACCATTTCAGGTCCACTCTTGTACCCCGTATCATTAGAATTTAAAAATACAAGGATTTTGTTAAAATCTAAATAAGTGAATAAATCAAACTAAATAAAAAGAAATAAATAAAATTAAAACCCAAGTTTTTGAGTTATATCAAGATGGCGCCCTTAAAGCAACTATGACATGACAATTGACAGCAAACATCAAATCGACTACTGCGATTAAAACGTCATCAATCCGCCAATATTACCCATAACAGTGTTGCATTTCTTGGGAGAGAATGAATATTTAGAAAGAACTAAAGTAAATTTGTAGATTTTTATTATCAAAAATAGTTAATAAAATTATTTTATTTCCGCCAGGGTACAATGACTGATCCTGGGCTCTATATAATTTTGGACCATCTCCATTGCGGCTTTCTCAAGAAACTCTATATCCAACGAATGGAAGTAAGGGTCTAAATTATCGTTTTAGTTGAGCACATAAATAATATTACACGTGTCAAAGCGAAGATATGTGGAAGTGGGTATGTGAGGGGTTATGTGTAGATACATATTCATTGCCCCCGAACGTCAGCGACGCGTATAATGAAGTTTTAAAACTTGAAATTGCTCCGAGTTGGGACCACATCGCGTGTGCCACATTTGCCCAGCCAACTACTGGCGGCTTATAACAAAGTTTTTGCCATTTCCAATCCTGCCGATTTCTATTAAACACTGACAAACGTCATTTTATTTGATTCCTTTTCTGTTGATGCTAAAAAGTAGTAACTAAAAGTTTCAGCGGCTATCTGCTAGATAAATGTGAAAAGTTTTTGTAAACTGTTTACTTGTGATTACTTGCATTCAGTGATAAATGAACTCTGTTTTAGACAAAGATATAATAAGTAATTGTGAATGATAACCAAAGTAAAACTATATCTTATCAATAACTTTTTGGGTCAAATGTTTAATATTTTTATTGAATAATAAGAAAGAACGTACTAATAGGAACAGTCGGCCAGATATGGAACATAGTGGCTTATTCATATTAAGTATATTTAATTTTTTAATTTATTTATTCTTAAAACTTAAATTTCTTTTATGTTTTATTTTGGCTACAAATGACGAAGTTTCAATCAGTTCATTAATCATAAACATTATTTCAGCAGTCGTTATCAACCCATATTTGGCTCACTGCTGAGCTCGAGCTCTCAGAATGAGAGGGTTTAGGCCAATAGTCCACCACGCTGGCACAATGAGGATTGGCAGACTTCACACAAGCAGAGAAGTAAGAAAATTCTCTGGTATACAGGTTTCCTCACGATGTTTTCGTTCACCGTTTGAGACACGTGATATATAATTTCTTAAAATGCACACAACTGAAAAGTTGGAGGTGCACGCCCCGGACCGGATTCGAACCCACACCCTCCGGAATCAAAGGCAGAAGTCATATACACTGGGCTATCACGGCTCTCGGCCATAAGTGTATGAAGAGATAGGTAAATCGAACCACTGCTCCTCGGTAACGAGTCCCGTCGCTTTGCCGTTGAGTTATGAGGCTCTCAAATATATTAAAATATAGAACCTTTGTTTTTTTATGTCGCATAAAATAAAATAAAATTACCAACAGTAAGTATTACGAAGCTGTGCAGTGTAGATACGTGACAGATAAGCCACGGCGAATGGCGATCCTTTCGACAATCGAGTTTCACTCCCCCTTAGAAACTAATTTACCTTCTATTGTTCCTCCATATTTGTTCAGTTATTACATTTGGTTTGATCAGATACAAAATTGCTTGCTCGGGACGAACGACCCTTTCTCTTATAACATTTATCAGCACATGATGTAGATGGTCGAAAACAATGTTATCTTCCCAAAACGAAGTTACAAGTTATACCTATCACAAATGAATTTCCTGGTTACATTTATTTGGGTTCAGTACGATATAATAAAAGATATATTTTAGTTAAATATACAATGAACAACACAGTTCGAAGAGCACAAGAGTATGGAAGTTGAAATTAATTGACATTTTTAATTCTTAACATTAATTGACATTTTGAATCTTCAAATTTTGTACCAATTGACTTTTTGTAATCTTAAACTTCTAATTGTATATGTTTATGGACATTTTAAATCTATAATCATACAATTGTTCCAATATAATTGACATCTTTGATCGTTAACTTTAATTGTAGCAATTGACTTTCTTTTGTTTTAATTTTTTGTTTTAATTATGTCTATTATGACATTTTTTCTAATAATCATATGATTTGTATTATGCTATTAATCTTAATTATACCTGTAATATAGTTTACCTCTAGATTAATTATTAATTATGTAAATTAGCTTGTAATTGTTTTTTTTTAATACTAAAAATCTTATGTTATATTGTAACAGAATTATTGAAAACGACTACATATTATAGCTAACGAATTTAATGACATATACTGAAAATTGTGAACGTTGTGAGAATTTACAAGTAGCTAAGCATTCACTTACTGTATTAATGTACATAGTTATAAGCACTAACTTAATGTATTAGCCGTTGATTTTTCTAATAAAATAAATAAATCACAAGATGCACGAACGGTGATCGAGCATCCATAAGTACATTGTTTGTCGTCTAGATAGAGCCTAAAGCCATGGTGTTTGGAAATCCTTTCGAAAGGCCTGTGCCCAGGTCTGGGCGTGGACGTCCATCGGCTGGTAATAATGATAATGATATACACAGTATATCAAAGTATCAAAGGACATATAATATAATTGACGCGGATAGTCCTAACTGAAAGGGACGGATAGTAAACGAATGCATGTGAACGAAATGCGTATGTTGAGATGGATGTGTGGTGTGACAAGAATAGATAATATAAGGAATGAGTATATAAGAGGAAGTTTGAAGGTGGCGCCAGTGCAAGAAAAATTGAGGAGTAGAAAGTTAGCTTGGTATTAACATGTAATGCGTAGTGAGGAAAGTCATTTTACTAGAAAAATGTTGAATGTCCTAGTGGAAGAACATAAGAGGAGAGGAAGGCCAAAGAAGAGATAGTTGGATTGTGTGATGAGTTGACGAGTAATAGAGAAGAATGGAAAAGATTAACATATTTTTCCGACCCCACTTAAGTGGGATAAGGGTAAGGAGATGATGCGAGTCCTAACTTATATAACTTATTTGATTCATATAAATATTTATCTGAACTATTATACTCAAAAGAAACCTAAAAATTGTTGATGAACAACTTTCGTACAACTATAGTGAAGTAAAACAACTCTGAGTTGTTTCTGAGACAGAACAACCCAGAATACAGTATAAAATCTGTATTCTGAAATGTTTTTATAACAAAATATTCGAAGCTCGGGCAACTTTAGCAAAAACTTGTTCCTTTTTCTCCTTATTAGCATTCTGCTTGTAACTAAAACGCCGCTGTTTTTAGTTAAGTAATTTATTTAATTAAGATTTGCGGGCTATAAAGGCGGTTTCACATACTTTAAGATTTAATCCAACTTTTTATACAAAACGTACCTATACTAGCAAAAAGCTCGAATTAGTTTTTTTTTTTTAATTTGATATTTATCTTTTATTGTATCTTTTATTCGAGGAAAGCCGTAGTTGTATGTCACCTACGTGACAAATCATTAGCTTTACACAAAGTGGCAAAACTATGAATATCGTCTGAATCTATACTTAATTTTATAAAGCTGAAAAGTTTCTTTGTTTGAACGCGTTAATATCTGGAACTACTTGTCCGATTTGAAAAATTCATTCAGTGTTAGATAACCCATTTATCGAGGAAGGTTATTTTATATATTTTTGAGGGCCTCCGTGGCGCAGTGGTAAGCGCGGTGGACTTACAAGACGGAGGTTCTGGGTTCGATCCCCGACTGGGCCGATTGAGGTTTTCTTAGTTGTTGCAGGTCTGGCTAGTGGGAGGCTTCGGCCGTGGCTAGTTACCACCCTACCAACAAAGACATACCGCCAAGCGATTTCGCGTTCCAGTACGATGTCGTGTAGAAACCGAAAGGGGTGTGTATTTTCATCATCCTCTTAACAAGTTAGCCCGCTTCCATCTTAGATTGCATCGTCACTTACCATCAGGTGAGATTGCAACAATGGCTAACTTGTAAAGAATAAAAGAGCAATGTTTTTAGTTGTTGGTAATTGATGATCGGTGCTGTGCTATTACACAATATCAATCAATTACCAACAAGAAACGAAAAAAAAAGAAATAATTTGAGTTTTATTATTATCAGCATTTAAACGGCTACCACCAAAGGACGAGTCCCTGTAGCGTAGACGTCTTTGCCGGTAGGGTGGTAAATAGCCACGACTGAAGCCTCCAACCAGCCAGACCTTGTACCACCGCAAATCACTGCGCCACAGAGGCCGTCAAATAATAACATAAATGTGAACGCAGCCTTAATGAAGTCCACTTCAGGGAGCATGTATGAAAATGCGTCCACCGGCCCTCCTGTCGCGTAAAGCAGGCACTCTGACACGTAAAGCAGACAAGTACTTCAGCACTTGTTTTAATTGTAAGCGATGTTCGGTGCCCCTTGAAATAACAAATGGCCGAAAATGACTCACCCAAGCGTTTTTACATGTAGCCAATTTTATTCCCTCGGGAGAAAGCTAAACTTTACAATGCCATAATTTAGACGTTTATTTCATTGTAGTTGCTGTCGTTTTATGAATGCGAAACGTTTATAAGTTCACTCACTTGCGTTGTTTTTAGTAGGTATTATTTTGTTTGAATAGCAGAAATACTTATTGTAGTGATAGTTTTTCTTATGTGAATTTTCTAAAATATTGGCTTGCCGTGCATCGCGACAGGAACAAGAAATAAAAAAAAAAGAAATATATTTGCTCTCAGAAATCTCTATAGATTTATTATTTAATTGTTATATTTAATTATTATCTGTACTTATTTATGTATATTTTAAATGGGTGTATAATCTGAAGTAAATAAATTATTATTATTATTATTATTTATAAGCCACGCCCACTTATGTCTATTGTAGTTGAATAGCAGAAAATACTTCAAGCATTTATTTATTTTCTTATTCATTACAAGTTAGCCCTTGATTACAATCTCACCTGATAGTAAGTGATGATGCAATCAAAGATGGAAGCGGGCTAACTTGTTAGGAGGAGGATGAAAATCCACACCCCTATCGGTTTCTACACGACATCGTACCGGAACGCTAAATCGCTTGGCGGTACGTCTTTGTCGGTAGGATGGTAACTAGCCACGGCCGAAGCCTCCCACCAGCCATTAATTATTAATTATTAACTCCACACAGTATCAACGGGCATAATAAATAAGTTTTGTCGACCTCAAAATTCCACTAGGGTTTTTATTTGTTTTTTTATCTTTGATGTAGGTACGTAAAGTAACCAATTCTTCACCGGTTTAAACTCTATATAGAGTACTAAACTAACTTTTTGCTTTCATTTTCGTACTATAGTTATTAATTTATTCCAAGAATTGTAAGCGTTGGACGAAATGTTCCTTTCCTCGTAAGTAGATGTTCATGCTACTTACGAGTATAACAATTTATGTCACTATTTTATCAATTCTCAATCAATCGCCTGATGGTTAGTGATGATACAATCTAAGATGGAAGCGGGCTAATTTGTAAGCAGGAGGATGAAAATCCACACCCCTTTCGGTTTCTACACGACATCGTACCGGAACCCTAAATCGCTTGGCGGTACGTTTTTGTCGGTAGGGTGGTAACTAGCCACGGCCGAAGCCTCCCACCAGCTAAAGTATTCTAAAATATTACTGGCATTGATGTGATATAAAAATATTTGTAGCAACTCATCTGGGCCGCGGTAATAACTTTTTATTGCTACAGAAAGCGGCATTCGAATCGACAAAACTTGGAGCGTAATGGGATTATCGCGAATCCGTAATGATGGAGGCTTTTCCCTCATAGCTCGATAAAATTAAGTAAATGTTCAAAGAAAACTCTACGGGTATTCGTTCATCAATGACGATGGAATGCAAACATTTATTTATTTACTATCCCCACAAATTCTATGTCAATCTTATGAACTATGAAAAGACTGCTTTATTGGATCCCACTAGTATAAAGTAGCATTCGTACCTCAAAAGGAAAATACGGGACCCTTACAGGGTCACCTTGTTATCCGTCCGTCTGTTTGTCAAGACCTTTTATCTCGAAAACGCGTAAAGTTACAGTTGAAATTAAAACCATATAGATACAATCCCTTGAAGAGCGCAGTGATAGCCCAGTGGATATGACCTCTGCCTCCGATTCCGGAGGGTGTGGGTTCGAATTCGGTCCGGGGCATGCACCTCCAACTTTTCAGTAGTGTGCATTTTAAGAAATTAAATATCACGTGTCACAATCGGTGAAGGAAAACATCGTGAGGAAACCTGCATACCAGAGAATTATCTTCACTCTCTGCGTGTGTGAAGTCTGCCAATCCGCATTGGGCCAGCGTGGTGGACTATTGGCCTAACCCCTCTCATTCTGAGAGGAGACTCGAGCTCAGCAGTGAGCCGAATATGGGTTGATGACGAACAATCCCTTGAAGTTGTGAAGCAGTTTAAAATATGCCTCTTTTAAGAACTTACAAATCCATCCATTCGTTTTGATGTCATGGGTCTCATCTAGTTCATCATTGAGCCTAACGGCCCATAGGCCTATCTCCTTTCAGGTGAGAGGATAAGGAGCTTAAACCCACCATGCTGGTCCTATGCGGATTGGTGGGCTTAAGGTGATAATGTTAAATTAATTAGCGACCACTATTATGATAGTGGATTTGACCTCTGCCTCCAATTCCGGATGGTGCGGCTTCTAATCGGTCCGGGCATGCACCTCCAACTTTTCAGTTGTGTGCATTTTAAGAAATTAAATATCACGTGTCTCAAACGGTGAAGGAAAAACATCGTGTGAAAACCTGCATACCAGAGAATTTTCTTAATTCTCTGCGTGTGTGAAGTCTGCCAATCTGCTTTGGGCCAGCGTGGTGGACTAAGGTCTAACCCCTGTCATTCTGAGAGGAAAATCGAGCTCAACAGTGAGCCAAATATGCGTTGATAATGATCAGATGTTAGCGATAATGATCCTGGTCGTTATCGCTTCACGTGATAACATGCATTAAGGCAAGGGGATGAAACATCACCAACTTCCCAACTCTAGTTTGGGAATTTTAACTAAAACTTCTTAGAAGAAAGAAAAATTCAGTATCTCACAATCCAGTCCAGGATTTGAACCCAGGACCGCGTGACCCAATACCACATTCACTAATCACTGAACCAACGACGCAGTATATCCCTATACTCGTCTAGTATAGGGACTGTCATTTACCTCGTGAATTACGAGTAAAATCTACCCGTAAATAGCAACTCGTTTTGAACGTGACATAAAAAACACCTGTGCTCGTAAATCGTGAAAAAAGTTGAAACATGTCATTCCAATCCTCACCGTCTCTATAATACTGGGATTATGGCGTCACATTATTAACTCGTATATCCCATGGTCCATCTGAACAGAGAAATCCCATTTTAACCAGACCAGATGTTCAGAACCGATATTGATTTACAAATAGACAAACTTTTAAGCCAAACGCACTTTGTTCTAAAACTAACTTAAGACTAATTTAACGTTATCATCTTTATTATCTTAAGTATTTTTTAATTTGCCAGGACAGGTAGGGTTATTCTGTTTTTATAACTAGTATCGAATTCACCTCTATCTCTCTTTATCTGGCATGATAGGTACTATCTCAGACCAATTATTGTATAGGACCTGCCTCGCTATACGTTACTTTTCTGTCAAAGTATATGATCAACGATCTAATGCGATATTTAAAATTGTCCCTTTAGTATCGATGTTTCATAGTTGTAATCGTGTTCGTCGGTTATAGAGCTCCGTAAAAATCTTTTTGTGTAGTTGAATAGTGTAAAAAACGGCCAAAAACTTCTAGTTTAGTATAAGATATATATCAAATCTAAGCTCGTTTTACTCAAAAAATTACAGACAATTTTGCTCGTGACTATGAGTGTGATATAGGTCCTTCTATAATTGGTCTGAGGGTATTATAGAAATGAGAAAGATAGAGGTGAATACGAAGCTTTTTACAAAACATCGTTACAGAATCGTACTGCAGGTATTACAGGTACTTGTAGGAATGATTTAGAGATTAGATCGTGGAACGGTGGAATCGGTGGAAACGGAATCGTGGAATCGTGGAACGGTACAATGTTCGACTCTGTAACGATTACTAATCATATATCAAAATGTTAATTCTAATGACCGGAACCCACGGCTTCATGTACTCTCTGAGACACGACTCGTCTATTTAACTTGTAGCACCATCAAATTCTGCTTCAAGTAAAAATGTCTTTGAAGAAAAATCTCGATATTGTTACTCTTAAGGACTTGAAAATATTACGGCCGAATATCCATCGAATATCACTATAATTGTAATTTAATTTTATCATTTATTTCTAAAATCTGGTAAATATTTCTTCTGTGTAATATTATATTTTACTGTCTATTTTATACAATTTTTGACTTAGCCCCCATTCGCACGAGAGTTTTTTTTAACGGACGTTAAAAAAGCGTTCAAACAACTTTTTTTCAATTTTGGACGTTGGAAATAGACCTTCGTTTAACTTCATACTATATTTGAACGATTTTTTAACGTTAACTCCCGTGCGAATATCTTACCTTGTAAGGGCCTAGTTCAAACAAGAACAGGAATAATTTGCGAAAATGAGTCCTTCAGGGCGTACAACGAAACAAGGGATGTTGACAGTTGGACATTTCTTTACGAACTGAAAAGATTAAAAAGTCTGTCAAAACTGACAGTTACCTTTGAACGTTATACGTTCCGTTTTTCGCCCGGCTAGTTTATTTTATTAAATAACGGGTACACAAAATTAGGTCGAGTTTTTTAAATATTTAACAACTAGCGGACGCCTTCGACTTCGTCCGCGTGGAATTCAGTTTTTCCTATGTGTTTATCCAGAAAAAATCTATTTCCATTCCAAATTTCAGCTAAATCGCTTCAGTAGCCGCAGCGCAAAAGAGGAAAAACATACAGACTTACACACACACTTACGCACAATCTTTCGCCTCATTAATAAAAGTGTGATAATAATTTTCGTTTCCAACATACCTACTTATTGCCATATCTACGCTAGGTAGGCACTAATTCTAGGTACTCTTAGGTATACTTATCTACGGTGATTAAAAATAACAACTATAACTCGTGCGTGTACAAATTAACTTGACACCTGGGTACCAAACGCAACCAAACAAACAGTACAAACATCATTCGAGCCATGTGTCAAGTTAATCTGCCTTTTTGTATTATTTTTATTTTTTTTATTTTTTACATGTTAGCCTTTGACTACAATCTCAATTTGATGGTAAGTGATGATGAAATCTTAGATGGAAGCGGGCTAACTTGTTAGGAGGAAGATGAAAATCTACACCCCTTTCGGTTTCTACGCGACAACCGGTAGGGTGGTAACTAGCGACGGCCGAAGCTTTCTACCAGCCAGACCTGAACCAATTAAGAAAACCACAATCGGCAAAGCCGGGGATTGAACCCAGGACCTCCGTCTTGTAAATCCACCGCGCATACCATTGCGCCACAGGGGCCACATGAGCTATAAGTACCTTGTCGGTCATTAATTATACTGAAAAGCCACTTAGATCCCACTTCAGAGCGTACTCGTCTTTCCATATAGGAAAAATTCCATTTAAAAATGGATCGTACCCGTAGATCAAGTCTCCTACTAATAAATAGAGACGCTATTCGAATGTCGGGCGATTCGAAGCATTAATATAGTGCGGAGTTATGCTTACCATGCGCCAACTGTGCGCAATGGGGACATTATCCGGTTGATTTACATTTATCGCTCTACGGTGCAAGACTCAATCGATTGCGAGTCCAGGTGTATTGCATACAGAATCGAATTGTAAAAGTAGTTTAATGGAACAATAGGCTACGTTAATTGGCTCTGAAACAAATTGCGATTGCGATGTATAAAGTTTTTTACATTACAATACGTAAATAATGAACATATGATAAACTGAAATGCTGTGTTAAAACATTACATTATTTTATTGGATGTAATTAATACGAATAATAGAACCGTGATAACCCAGTGGATATGGGTGTGGGTTCGAATTCGGTCTGGGGCATGCACCTCCAACTTTTCAGTTGTATGCATTTTAAGAAATTAAATATAACGTGTCTCAAACGGTGAAGGAAAGACATCGTGAGGAAACCTGCATACCCAGAGAATTTTCTTAATTCTCTGGGTGTGTGAAGTCTGCCAATCTGCATTGGGCCTGCGTGGTGGACTATTGGCCTAACCCCTCTAATTCTGAGAGGAGACTCGGGTTCAGCAATGAGCCGAATATGGGTTGATAATAATGATGATGAATTAATACGAATGATTTTATCGCTTCGTGTTTTATTTAACTCTCGCATTATGGGGAAATAGATTGGGGAAAAAAGTTCGTGATAATAGAAAATGGTACGTTCTAAAATAATAAGTCAAAATTTTCTACAAATAATTTCCCAAAAGCGTTCCATAATTTGATATTAAATTTTCAAATAAAACGAACACTTAAACAGCAAAAATCTCTTATTTAAACTTGTACATACCACGATAAAATGACGAGATTTTTAATGTCGATATTTCGATCCAGTTGCATGGATCGTGGTCACGACGGGACTGCAAAAATCTGGGTCGACTATCGAACGAGATTTTTAATGTCGAATATCGACATTTTATCGTGGTATGTACCCGTTTAAATAAATAATATTCATAATGAACAACCACGAAATAAGTTTAAAATCATTAACAAAAATCTCATTCAAAAACAGATACATATTAAAAGATTCTCATGATTGAGACATCGTCATTTTTCTAAGGTATAATAAAACAGCCATTATCGTCCACTTTCGTGCAAAAGCCCCTCAATCTCACGGGTTTTGGAACAGTGACCAAATAAATCATACCCTTATTGCCGTAAAGCCATCGCTCGGCGATTCAATACTCAACCCACTGTGGTATTTTGCCAGCTATACTAACTACGCCCCATGGAAAACTCGCTATATATGATTTATTTCTCTTAATCGATTACGTTGATTGACCATTATTGATCATAAGTCTCTAGTGTGTTAATGCCTTGATTTATAATAGAGAGAGTCGGGGTTTCGTTACAAGATCGGTTCAAATTAAGAATTTATATGTTCTTATATTAGTCAATCGCGCTATCCAACAATGTTTTTTTAACTCTATCTATCTTTCGCTATCTACGTGTACCATATCGTAATAGATAGAGAGAAAGAAATTGGAGACTCGGTCTGTAGAAATATGATAACACTAGCGGACGCCCGCGACTTCGTCCGCGTGAAATTTAGTCTTTTACCAATCCCTAGGGAACCCTGGATTTTTCCGGGATGAAAAGTGTTTGTGTTAATACAGAGTAAAATTTATTTATATTCCAAATTTCAGCCTAATCAGTTCATTAGTTGCAACGTTAAAGAGTAACAAACATCCATACAAACTTTTGCGTTTATATTATTAGTACGATAGGATAGGATATAGCCTTACATTCGGTAGCAGGTCTAGACCAATGGTAGGCCGGGGTTAATTAGCTATCGGCGTAACGAAGCAATTCAGCGTTCCACCACGATGCCATAAACAAATGGACTAAACATATTACCTACATTCTACTACCAATTATCCCAAGTAGTTCGACAACGGAGATTTCCAGGCCAAAGATACACGCCAAGAGATAAAGAGATAATTTGGTCTACATATCGTTCTGTTTTTAGACCTATTGAAAGCGATATTTGTACTATCTCATAGATAGATAAAAGTATAATCTATATCGTTACATGTGTACCAAGACGCACATGCAGGACTCAAGAACCTATAGCCACATAACAACTGTTGTACCCACTCATAAAGCAGGCTGTTGAGACAAAAGAGGTACTTAAAAGAGATAACGAAAATCGCTACATCATATTATGTTAGAACACCGCCATCGGCAGACGGTGCAAGCCAGTCAAATTGAGAAACTTCCTTTTTTGAAGTCGGTCGGCTCTTCGAACTATGTGCCCCGCCTATTACCACTTCAGTTTCACGCCACGATACACCGGTGACTTTGATTCTTCTGCGGATCTCCTCATTTCTGATTCGATAACGCAAAGATACTCCGAGCATAGCTCGTTCAATCGCTCGCTATGTGATTCTGAGCCTTCTTCAGAGGCCCATAGTTAGCGACCAAGTCCAAGACCAATCAGTAATCGTCCAAAAAAGAATCCCAAAGGTACTCTACTTAAACTGTAGGCTACAATGGTGTAAGTAATAGATAAAAGCATTAATGTAGCTGTAAACAGCGCGGTATAATTTGGCGCGCGCTGCGATACTATCGCGTTTGCCCGCACCACGCAGATACCGCGTTATTTAGTGGCGCTATTTGGCTCGCGTCCTGCCGTGGCGAAACAACTACTTTTACGTAATTATTCGTGTAAAAAAAAAACAACTAAATTTTCCAACTTGAATATTATTTCAATACCTGCAAAGTATTTTATAAACTGAGCAATCTTAATAAATTATGTTTCACAAGCCATAATTTTTATAAAACCAGATTCTTTCTGCCTTTTTAAGCGTTTTCGTATATATATTTTTTATTATAAGTAAGCCATTCCACTCCGATAGTCATAAGTTATAAAAGAGTTAAAAAAAACACGTTTATGCAATAAATCACCTGATCGAATACAGTGCGATATTGCCGGCTGCATCATCCACCATTATTGAATGCAGTGGATGGATGGAAATAAAACGTAGACATTATATTTCAGACTACTTCTGTACCAAAGTTCATCAATCTAGAGTCGATCTACTGTAACAAAACGTCAATTAAAACTTTTATACGTAAATAATGTTCATTAACAAAAGTTATGTGAAAGCACTCAAACACAGTACACTTGTATGATAGAAAATATCAAAAATCTCTCTCTTCTTGGTCGCATTCTTCATTGCTGAAGGTCGTGTCCGCACTGCAGTCCCTTCGATGCGTTGTTAACTATTCCCCTCCACACAGTCCGGTCTTCAGCTTTTTCCATTGGGGGTGTCAAGATTAGCAACCTACGGTACGCCGATGACACCACGCTTTTTGCGGCATCTGAACAGGAACTTGCTCGCCTGTTCCGCAAACTAGAGGCAGAGAGTGAGTTAGTCGGACTTAGCATTAATAAGTCAAAGACAAAAGTCATGCTAATCGACAGAACGGGGAAAGTAGTGAGAACCGGAGAGCTCTCAGACCTGGAGTTTGTTAGTGAGTTTGTGTACCTTGGGTCATTACTGTCAGACAAGGGAGGAAGTCAGCAGGACATTAGAAGACGCATCCAAATCTCCAAAAATGCCATGACCAAACTAGTGAGAATTTGGCAAAGCAGAAGGGTCTCCAATAACACCAAGAAGAGACTCGTTAGGACTTTAGTCTTCTCAATTTTCCTTTATGGCGCCGAAGCATGGACGATAAGGGCCACAGACAGAAAGAAGATAGATGCCTTTGAGATGTGGTGTTGGAGACGGATGCTTCGTATACCGTGGACCGCTAGAAGAACAAACATCTCGATACTGAAACAGCTTCGTATTTCCACTAGACTTTCAACTGTATGTTATCAGAGGATCTTGAGTTACTTTGGCCATATAGCCCGTCGCCTTCCCGATAACCTGGATAAAATAATAGTGGTGGGCAAGGTGCAAGGGAAACGACCACGCGGCCAATCACCTACCCGCTGGTCTGACCAGGTTAAATCACTCACTGGACTCCCTGTAACAACAGCCATATCAAAAATATATCATGCAAAAAGCAATACCATTCGAAGAGTGTCATATATCATAGCTGCATGTATTGAAAAGTGTTTGTTAATGTATTTCACGTTCCACAATGAATATAAATCACCTGATCGAATACAGTGCGATATTGCTAGCTGCATCATCCGCCGCTATTGAATGCAGTGGATGGATGGTGGAACGGATTCGTTTGTTATGGAATAAAACGTAGACATTATATTTCAGATTACTTCTGTACCAAATTTCATCAAATACTGATGAGATCTACTGTAACAAACCGTCCATTAAAACTTTTATATTACGTAAAATAATGTTAATTAACAAATACTTCAAAAGTTATGTAAAGCACTCAAACACAATATACGATAGAAAATATTAAAAATATAGCATGCAAAAAGCAATACCATTCGAACAGAGTCATATATCATAGCTGCATGTATTGAAAAGTGTTTGTTAATGTATTTCACGTTCCACAATGAATATAAATCACCTGATCGAATACAGTGCGATATTGCTAGCTGCATCATCCGCCGCTATTGAATGCAGTGGATGGATGGTGGGACGGTATCGCTTGTTTTGTAATAAAACGTAGACATTATATTTCAGACTACTTCTGTACCAAATTTCATCAAATACTGATGAGATCTACTGTAACAAACCGTCCATTAAAACTTTTATATTACGTAAAATAATGTTAATTAACAAATACTTCAAAAGTTATGTGAAAGCACACAAACACAATAGACTCGTATGATAAAAAATATCAGAAATATAGCATGCAAAAAGCAATACCATTCGAACAGTGTCATATATCATAGCTGCATGTATTGAAAAGTGTTTGTTAATGTATTTCACGTTCCACAATGAATATAAATCACCTGATCGAATACAGTGCGATATTGCTGGCTGCATCATCCGCCGCTATTGAATGCAGTGGATGGATGGTGGAACGGATTCGCTTGATGCGATTGCATTTGAAACATCACATCACGTCGATTGTCCCGAAACTCGTGCCTTTCGATAAATGAAAAGTGAAATCGGAATTCTGCTGTGAATACTGAATGATTTTATATCATCGGTGAGCTTCTCGATACTATGTACAATTTGTACATACTAATGGATTAGTAGCACAAATTGTAGTAAAATGTTATTAGATTAGTATTATAAACTAAGTTCTCCGGTTGTCTATATGTTCGTATGCATATTTTAATGCGGATTTCACGAATAGATAAAGTAATTCATAGTGAAGGTTTAGTTTAACAATCTGAAGACATAGGTTTAAAAGTTGTACCTAAAGATTTTGTGTTAGAGCGTAACGGATAATAATTCTATATCCAAGATATTAAAATAACGGTAAGTACTGACTAACCGTAGATAAATTATAATTTTACGGCCACGAAGTTGTCCAAGTACAAAATCAGGAGTTAAAAATTCGAATCCCTGAGAAAGCCAAAGAATAGGTCCTTGATGGGGTTTAATTGGGAACAAAATTTTTAATTTTTCAAGATATGTTCATAAAAGCTATATCAAATATCGGTTCAAAATTTATATTCAATATTGTTAATTTTTTTTTAATGTTTTCCTTTGGACGATGAAATATTGTCAATCATTTTCCAATTTTCATAATTAGTTAAATTCTTATAACACTCAAGCAAACTGTTGGAAATGCATTAACTTGTGTAGAAATTAGTCAGAGCGTGTTGAATTTTGTTGTTACCCGCAGCTGCCTCCACAACAATTTCACCAAGTTTCAAATATCGCGCCGTGTTTGAGAATACCTGAGAATTTAGACCGTCTAATAATATAATTTATTCGAGATTGATGTTGCATTAGGTAATGCTAAAACAACAGTTACTAGTTAAGCTAATATTCAAGTTGGTAACGTACTTTGAAAAAACGTACTCTACAGCTATGAGGGTCAATTTAAAGTCACTCTCAAACTTTCGTGATACTCATATATTTTTTTTTTATTCTTTACTAGTTAGCCCTTGACCTCAATCTCATTTAATGGTACGTGATGATGCAGTCTTGGATGGAAGCGGACTAACTTGTTAGGAGTAGGATGAAAATCCACATCCCTTTCGGAAAAAACGGACTCTACATTCTAAACTTTTGTTTAAGATATCCAAAACGGTGGAAACTATATTACCATCAGCATTCACCATGACATTATCCTGTATTCAGAATAGGAGATGCATTTATCTTTTACAAGGAAGACAATTGTATTGATTGATTTAAATTTACAATTACATTCCCAACGATACAGGTATTTGAAGGAATGTGGAAGCACGGTGAATTCCGCATAAATGAGCAATTTCGGAGACACGTGCCTCGTCAGAGAGCTGATTAGGATCTCCTGCGATCCGCTGTAACGTGACGTGACTTACACATCGCCTGCGTACTCGTTGAGAAAAATCTGTTATATTCCGCTGTAGCTTTTAAATATCTATTTATTTATTAAGCTACTAACTGACGCCGCGTGGTTTCACTCGCGTGGTTTCTATCGCTGTAGGAATACGGGTATAATATTTAGCCTAAAGCCTTTCTCGATAAATGGGCTACCAAACACTGAAAGAATTTTTCAAATCGGATCAATAGTTCCTGAGATTAGCGCGTTCAATCAAACAAACAATCTTTTCAGCTTTATAATATTAGTATAGATAGCATAGCTTTTAATGCGGGCGCGGCGACCGAATCAAGAAATTCCGTAACGACAATAAACCTAACACCCAAGCCAGTGCATGAAGTTAACACGTTTCAACGTTATCATATCGATTCTACTGGTCATGTGGTGTGAAACTAAGGGGCAAAACTTATTAAACCAGAGTTCGATACCAGCTCAGTAAAGACATTTTTTATGTCTTAAATAGTTCATTATAAACACAAATTCCATAGCGCGAACTATAAGAAAAAGGCATCTTACTGCTAAAGCGATGTCTGTGTAATGAGTTATTATTAACTAGCTGATACCTACGACCCCGCGTGTGTTGTGAGCCGTGATAGCCCAGTGGATATGACCTCTGCCTCCGATTCCGGAGGGTGTGGATTCGAATCCGGTCCGGGGCATGCACCTCCAACTTTTCAGTTGTGTGCATTTAAAAAAAATTACATATCACGTGTCTCAAACGGTGAAGGAAAAACATCGTGAGGAAACCTGCATGCCAGAGAATTTTCTTAATTCTCTGCGTGTGTAAAGTCTGACAATCCGCATTTGGCCAGCGTGGTAGACTATTGGCCTAACCCCTCTCATTCTCAGAGCTCAGCAGTGAGCCGAACATGGATTGATAATGAATAAATGAACCCTCGACATCGTCCGCGTAAGATTAGGGATTATACATTTTTTCCTAAATAACAGCCAAATCCTTAAAAGAGTTCATATTATCATTAATCAGTTTTTCGAGAATCTCGCGGCGTTTTTCAAGTCAAAAAATATATCTATGTATTATATATATGTATTAATCTACGACACAATATATCTCTATTCTAAGGCTCTTATTAGTTGTAGGTCGGTAAAGGATCGGGGTGTCGAATTAGGTTCAATTTCAAAGCATAGAGTATGCTCTATACGGAACCTCTATTGAACCTGTCGGGGCATAAATGTAAATCACCATGAAATGAAGTACGGGACAATGTTCCCATTGAATGCAGTCGGTGCGACGCGACGCAGCAATAACTTGACGGAGATATTGCCTATTCAATTGTAAGCCGATGCTAAATTGAACCATAAGCGGATTTTCTTTTCTACTGAGCACAAATTCAGACTTTTACCACCGAATACCAAAGGTGATTCATTTCAAACTATTAATTGTAATTCTTGCAATCGCAAGATGTAAGTAAAGTTAATAAACTATGCGTTGGTTTTAAGACTATGCAGCTATAGGTCATAAGATCTTGGGTTTCAAGGAGTCTTGGATCGTGCCATCAAATTTTTATAGGTTGGTTGTTTATAGGTTGTTCTTTGCCCACTAGAAAATAAAGATTAAAAATCTGAATTAACTTAATAAAGAAATGCACAGAAAGCACTGTACATTCGAATATATACAGCTCGTGTGGATTAACTTGACACTTGGCTCGAATTATATCTGTACTAGGTTTGTTTGGTTTTGTTTGAAGGCCAGGTGTTAGTTAATGCGCACGAGTTATATTATGCCTGATATTTCAAAAGTACTTGATAATTAAACCAAATTGAAATAAATGAATTTTGACTTTATGTTTTTTATAGCTAACTTTCAAAAATGTTCATAACTAGTGCTTAACACACGGTAAGTGCCATTGACATACAATATATTGTATGCTTTGTGTGTGTATGTGTGTTGCTTACTATGATTTTATTGTCTACGACAAAGTGATTAGACATAATATGACTTTGACGTTAGGGTGGTAACTACAGCAGACCAGACTTGAAGAAATGTAAAAAATATATAATTATAATTCTTCACTTGCAGAGATACGAACCTAAGATTTATCAGTTTAAAGCACCGCTGCATAACTTTGCCACAAAGGTCGTCAAATGGTGTTTGCATCCAGTAAGTGAAATTTAATGGTGTTATCTCTTCTACTTATCGTTTCATTTTACGATGCCATTGGCTGGCGGAGTTGCGAAGTATGTATCTATAATGATGTCTTTATGAGGGAGGTGCATTCGATGTATAAACGCTTAATTATTCAAAATTCTTCGCGATACCAGACTCTGATTTTAAATGTGTAGTTTGCAAATTAACAGTGTTAATTAAGTTTATTAATTAACAGTGACAATTATAATTATCACGCTATTGCCAAAGTTTTGACGACCTCCATAGCGCAGTGGAATGCGCGGTGGATTTACAAGGCGGAGGTCCTGGGTTCGATCCCTGACTGTGCCGATTGAGGTTTCTTTATTGGTCCAGGTTTGGCTGATGGGAGTCTTCGGCTAGTTACCACCCTACCGGCAAAGACGTATCGCCAAGCGATTTATCGTTCAGGTACGATGTTGTGTAGAAATCGAAAGGGGTGTTGATTTTCATCCTACTCCTAAAAAGTTAGCCCGCTTCCATCTTAGATTGCATCATCACTTACCATCAGGTGGTAACTAGCCACGGCGGAAGCCTCCCACCAGCCAGACCTGGACCAATAAAGAAAACCTCAATCGACCCAGCCGGAGATCGTACCCAGGTCCTCCATGTATAAATCCACCCCCCATACCACTGTGCCACGGAGGCCGTCATAAAAATAAAAATAAAGTATTGTATCGATTTAAAATTTTGACGAACAATACAAATAGAAGCCGAAACTCCCAAAGTAATTGTCATTCGTCAACAACAGCCCAAGACATCGCCGCCGCTTGAATCAAAACAAGTTTGACCCACTTTACTAAACACCTGGGAATTTTAAGCAGATGTTCTAAACCGTATATTGAACGATCTTTGCTTCGTTATAAAAAAAAATAATGAAATATACAAAGTTATTAAGGAAAATTGATAGTTTTTCTGTTAAGGAAGAATTTGTTCATTCGTTTGCATTAGACTCTTATACTAATGAACCGATTTGAAGAATTCTTTCACTGTTGAGAAGTTACATATAGGCTATATTTTATATTTATTAATTAATTTTATTTACACGGGATACTGCCCGGCGTCTGCTAGTAAATTAAAATTATTAGGTTAATAATGGCAAAATATAAAGTAAAGTAAAGTAAAGTAAAGTAAAAAAACCGTGATAGCCCAGTGGATATGACCTTCGATTCCGAGGGCGTAGGTTCGAATCTGGTCCGGGGTATGCACCTCCAACTTTTCAGTTATATGCATTTTAAGAAATTAAATATCACAAGTCTCAGACGGTAACGGTAAACATTTGGAGGAAACCTGCTCATCTGAAAATTTTCTTAATTCTCTAGGTGTGTGACTATTGGTGGACTATTGGCCTAATTCCTCTCATTCTGAGACTCGTGCTTAACAGTGAGCCGAACATGCTTGCTAATGATGATGAAATGTATAAAGTAATTTAGTATTGATTTTTGAAATTAATTAACTATTCACATTTTCAGGTGATGTTCTATAAAGTAGGCTAAAAACTTCGAAGGAAGTTGTTAAGCAAGTCGACGTGAGCAACTCGTTCCAAGAAAGTTTTGTTGAGAATTATAAACAGGCCGCAAGTGAGCGTTTACATGTTTTACAATTTCTCGATCGAAATAACTGACTCCTTGATTCAAAAGTTAGCCTGTTTGATAACACAAAAATCATCATTATCATCGTTATCAACCCATATTCGGCTCACTGCTGAGCTCGTATCTCCTTTCAGAATGAGAGGGTTTAGGCCAATAGTCCACTACGCTGGCCCAATTGGCAGACTTAACACACGCAGAGAATTAAGAAAATTCTCTGGTATGCAGGTTTCCTCATGATGTGTTCCTTCACCGTTTGAGACACGTGCTATTTATTTTCTTAAAATGCGCACAACTAAAAAGTTCGATGTGCATGCCCCGGCCGGATTCAAACCCACATTCTCCGGAATCGGAGGCAGAGGTCATATCCATTGGGCTATCACGGCTGACAACAAAAAAATACTAATTATTTTATTTTACATGCAAAAACCGATGAATGTAAGCGACAATGTCTCCCATATCTGACAGAAAATCCTCAACGCACGTTTTATCCTGCATACGTAAGCCGGAGCATCTTTTTTTATATATGGAATAGATTCACGCTTGACCACGATTGTTAATTGTAGATGTAGCCTAATGTGAATCTTATTTATTACAATGTGAAAAACTGATAAATGAGAGTGGAAGGCGTTGATAATAAACCTAGAAAATGTCTATTCAATACACGAATCGCGGACTTCGGGAAAGAACCATGCGTATAAGAAACAAAGAAGCAAAACGCATCGTCAGGGAATCTTGACCAAGCAACACGTTCGCATCGCACGTTGTCGTTTTAGACTTCGATATAAATTGTTATGCTAGCCACAAACTGTCAATTATTCTTAGGTTTCTGTAGCACCCACGACTATAATTGATCGTGTGTTGGTCACTGCGTACATGACTATAGTATGCCGCGTGGGTACTCCCGTTTGCTTTTCAGAAACGTGAGAATAATTGACCGTCAATGGCGACCTTTAGATGGGCCCCTACATATTAAAGAACGCACAATGTTATGTCATTACTCAAAGACGTGCACGCACATCTTATTTAGTACGCAACGAGCGCATGCTGTGAGTGGACGTGGACTTAAAAAAATATTTTACTGTTTTTTCTTGTTTAATCCCTTAATTATGCCATTGTGTTCATTTTGGAAATGTATAAACACAAGCCGCAACACGAATAAAGAGGAAAGGTGCTACTTACTTTCCAAAATGCAAATTTGCGAAACAAATGACAATTCCGCGACGCTTCGGGGCCCATCTAACGATCTACGATCGATGGTTATAGATATACCGGGTAACATTCATACAAACAAATAACTAATGAGAAGCCAACTTTTAGTTAAAAAACTTCATGTTTCGAGTTGCAATTTTGTTCTCTCAAGAGGAAAGAAGTTAACTAGCATGGACTAAATAATTCATAGGTCAGTTGAGCGGAGTGCGTTCCCCCCCGCCCCTCGGGGACGGTCACGGAATATTAACTCCAAATGAGATAAAAATGGCGACGGTCTCCCGGCTCAGGTGCCACTGGAATTTGACGTCAGTAATTTGATGCCTTCATCCCAGACGCCTTTAAAATGAATGTCAGCTCGGACAGGGCGGACATTGAGCGGTATAAATATTTTATTATCATCCCATAGTAGACATAATTGTTGGATTAGTTTTCTCTGCTCTCTGTCTATATTAAAAAAAAGCCTTTCTGTAAATGCTCAAACTTTATATTCGCAGCTCATCCCAGACACCTTTAAAATGAATGTCAGCTCGGACAGGGCGAACATTGAGCAGTATAAATATTTTATTATCATTCCATAGTAGACATAATTGTTGGATTAGTCTTCTTTGCTCTCTGTATATATTTAAAAAAGCCTTTCTGTAAATGCGACAACTTTATTTGTTAATACATTCAAGTCCAAGTTCGATGGTTTTTTTGATTATCTTAGGAGTTCCTTCGTCTGGATCGTTAAGTACCATATTGCCAATAATAAGATACAAAAGTTGACCAAACCCACCGACTCCAATCTCACCTCCCTATGTATAATGTACATCTCGATAAATCGCATAAAACCCGCTATTTGCCTGTAATTACACCGGCAATCACACCCTTGAAACAATAGTGTTGTATGTTGCACGGCGGTAGAAATAAGAAGGAAGAAGCTATAATATAGTCAGCAATGCCAGTAGAACACAAAACAACTAATAGGTATAGCCCAGAATCCCTGGAACATTTTTACAATTGATTACTAGCTTCAACTTGGTGAGACGCTTAACTTTTTTATTCACGAACGTTACTTAACTATTAATTAAGCAACAGTAAAAAATAATCTGGTTAGTACCTAACAACTTTTGGTTAACTCCCCTCCTCCCAAATATCAATAACGAGGATATTAAAAGTATACTATTAGGCCGTGATAGCCTAGTGGATACGACCTCTGCCTCCGATTCTGGAGGGTGTGGGTTCGAATCTGGTCCGGGGCACCTCCAACTTTTCAGCTGTGTGCATTTTAAGAAATTAAATATCACGTGTCTCAAACGGTGAAGGAAAACATCGTGAGGAAACCTGCATACCAGAGAATTTTCTTAATTCTAGGAGTGTGAAGTCTGCCAATCCGCATTGGGCCAGCGTGGTGGACTATTAGCCTAACCCCTCTCATTCTGAGAGGAGACTCGAGTTCAGCAGTGAGACGAATATGGGTTGATAACGACTATTAGTACCACTATTAGTAAAACTATACAAAGGAACGAGATTTTTTATTTGAATTTGAGAAAAGTATAATAAGCTTCTAAATGTACACACACATACACTTAATTCGACAGAAAAGAGCAAAAATATATAATTTTAGGTAAAAAGGACTGGGAGCATTTTATTTTAACGCGAAATGTAAGTGCTACACAAAGCGGGAAAGCGATTGACTAATCCGACTCAGCCATCGAAGCCCTGCCTGTGATTGGTTTTCTGATGGCGTTTTTTAATCAAAGTTGGCATAATCTATGCGACATGTAATCCTCTGATGCGGACGGTATTATTGTTTTATGGTACGGGAGCCCATGATGCTGAACGTGTACTTACTCCAGCGTCGAAGATCTATTAAATTTGGCAAATTAGGTGATAACAAGAATAATTATAGGTACCGAATTCACACCATGACAGCCCAGTGGATATGACCTCTGCCTCCGATTCCGGAGGACGTAGGTTCGAATTGAAAAACATTGTGAGGAAACCTACGTACCTGAGAATTTTCTTAGCCGAATATGGGTTGATAATATTTCCTTTTTTTTTAAATAAATTTTATCAAAAAAAACAATGAAGAATGATGTCCCCCCCGCCCCCCCGTATGACAGCCCACACATCTGTCCAACTAAATCACGCACAATTTAATTTGTCAATGAGCGGCCATCCTTAAAATAATAAAACAATTCAATCCGCTCGTGGTTCAAGAATTAAAGTTTTATGTTGTAACTTTGTAACGAACCCTTTACCATAGATTAGTCTTCAATCGTCCGATTTTAGAAAAACACACTTTTTGTAGTGTTCTCCTTTATGCACATAGAAACGCTCGAGCAAATTCAAAATTCACCTCTTCGGCTCCTGTACTATAATATAAAAGTCTTGTTTCAACGGCTTTAGATCGTTACACCGTAACTCTGTATACCTCATTAGAGTTGCAACCAGGGTGTAATCAGTCTGTACATTACGACCTTAGTACAAATTGCATATGCCTCCTTGGTACACTATTTGCTCAATAGATGGCGCTTTAAGGCACTTTGACCAGCTGGATTCTGAGGTAATCTTAAGCCAGGTATTAAAAAAAAAAATATAACCTTTGTGCGGCTTGTGACATTTTGTTTAATTTTGTAGACGAAACGGTTTTATTTCTTCTGCTTTCTTCATGGTGTTTTTTTGCGTTGATCTTTCCCGACGACTTGGCTTTTTTTTATGGATTTTGGTGACTGTTATAAATCGTTTTGACCTGTGCTTTACTTTGGATTCCGAGAACTCTGTTATATATATCTTATCTTGAGATTTAGTAGAGTTCTGTTTTTATTTTTTCGTGCAGATTTTTTACATTTAATTGGTGTAAGTCAACAAATATATTGTTAAGCGGTACCACTAGAGGTTTTGACGAAGATGATTCTATTCAAAGAGACGGAGTTGTTTATGTTCACAAAAGGTGAAACAATAAATAATTATATGTATCCTATTTGTGTTTTTATTATTTGTATCCGAATTCCTAAATAAAATAATCATAGAATTAAAGAACAGTTAAAACTAATAGGTAAACATTATGTTTATGTCTCTATGGATATAGGTATATATACGTAAATCGACGCTCATTTTATACTTATGGGTATATCTTATAATTTTTGTAGTTCTCTATCTGCTCACATGATGGCGCTAAGCGAAGATGGCATCTGAGGACTCTATACCCTATATTCAATATACTCTATGGTTGCAACCCTCATTGGGTTTGTTCTGCGGGGTTATTATGTAACTCGGTGTACCATTCAAGTAATCAGTCACCATCATTGTAACACATTGCTGCATTACATCAATCAGCCTGAATTATACATTTTGTCTATACTATTACTACTAACAACTGATCTATTACTGGACTGACTGACATTCAGACTGATTAGGTAATCAAGGCTTCATTGAAGGCCTAATTCAAGAACTAAACAAAGCGGTATAACTAACCACACTAGCACTACTACTACTAACATTAATAACTAATCTACTACTGATCTGACTGCCTAGTTAATCATGGCTTCATTGAAGGCCTAGTTCAAATGCAAATCAGTTGATTGCGTCGGTCAGTCGGTTAAGCGAAGCTGACTACGCAACCGCATGATTCGCCAACATTGAATGCCGAAATCAGGTTAAAGTTTCCTTCATGTCTCCTGGAACATCGATCGTAGATCGTTAGATAGGCCCCGAAAGGTCGCGGAATTGTCATTTGTTTTGCAAATACTTACCCATGGAAATAGCACCTTTCCTATTTATTCGAGTTGCGACTTGTGTTTTACATTTCCAAAAAAAGGCATAATTAAGGGATTAAACAAGAAAAAACAGTAAAATATTTTTTTAAGTCCACGTCCACTCACAGCATGCGCTCGTTGCGTACTAAAATAAGATGTGCGTGCACGTCTTTGAGTAATGACATAACATTGTGTGTTCTTTAATATGTAGGGGGCCATCTAATGATTTATATCGATGTCCGGGAACACATGAGACTGTCGTTCTGTTATAGATAGATATTGTATTTTTAAGAAGGTTTGGACTTACAATAGTTGTAGTTGAAACATGTATAAATAGGCATATTTGTGTGTTTAATCGAGAGTAAAGCATTCACAAAATAATCTTCTTAATATATAAATCATTCATCACGATATCTCGAAAACTGCTTGTCGTACAAAATTCAATTTTGGCAAGGAGGTAATTCATAGGTAATAGACGTCCGCTAAGAAGGGATGTTGCGATAGGGACGGATTAAAGAGGTCTTAGGGCGAACGACGTCACAGGCTAGTAATTTATATTTTTCTACGCAATTGAACTTTGACGACATTTACCGATCCTTTACTTATATACTTTTCTGCTAGCCTATTCACTAATTTAGTCTTTAATACATTAGTTATACATTAATTATACATTAGTAATACATTAGTAATAACAATCTATTAAAATTAACATCAAAGTAAGTGACTAATGGCATCTACCTAGTGTATGATATCCACGGAGGGTTGTCAGTATGTAACAGCCCGGATGACATTTGTTACTTATAATCTCAATTTCGTTGTCAACTAACATAAGTCAAAGTTATTGAATGAGCCTGCTGCTGTGCTGACGTTTGTCCTATCAAATGACTACTTCATACTTTCAGCTTCTTCCAGAAACAGATTAATGATATTCTATTACAAACGCCTGATAACAATCGATCGCTACGTAATAGTAATAGGTAATTATAATAAGTTATCATTATTAATAGTAGTAGTAGTGAGCCGTGATAGAGTGGATATGACCTCATGTCTCCGACTGCAGAGGATGAACATTTGAATCCGGGGCATGCACCTCTTACTTTTCAGTTATTTGCATTTTAAGAAAATAAATATGACGTGTCTCAAACGATGAAGGAAAACATCGTGAGGAAACCTGTTTAACAGAGAATTTTCTTTATTCTCTGCGTGTGTGAAGTCCGCCAATTGGGCCAGCGTGGTGGACTTTTTGGCCTAACCCCTCTCATTCTGAGAGGAGACTCGAGCTCAGTAGTGACCCGAACATGGGTTGATAATATCGATGACGATTATAAGTGCAAATATTGCCATCATACATTTGAATCAATTCGAAAAGGCACTCTTTTGAACTGACTAAAATAATAATTATTCGCTAATTGGATCAATGGACAGATTTTAATAAACCGGGGGGTGAATCTCAAAACCTCGGCGAATTATCGCAGTGCTCGTGAAGGGTCGTCAAAATGTTAGGTAAAACATAATTCAGGAGGGAAATTTTGCAGTCTTGATGCAAAGTTTTGCTAACTAATCCAATTAGGTGGCTCGCGTCCCGTCGCTAAAATAAGAGCTCTTTACTTACCTGTAATAAAAGGCAGCGTTTTGATCTCATCAGGCTGTTTCCGCTTAACGGCTAACGACTTTAATGCTTTAAGTCCTCGTGCAATTGAATGTTGCCGTTCCGCTTGTTAGGTGAAATACAAAAATAACATTTTCGGATTACTCCGTTTTGCAATGAAATGAACAGACGTGTGAGATTTTTCTCGGGATTTCAGGTTCCGTAATTTATTGATGCTGATTTGTTGTACTAAAAAGTGCATAGGAAGGTATTTAGGTTGTTAGGCGAAATACAATAACATGTTGAGATTACTCCATTTTGCAATGAAATGAACAGACTTGTGAGATTTTTCTCGGGATTTCAGGTTCCGTAATTTATTGATACTGTTTTTTTTTTGTACTAAAAAGTGCATAGGAAGGTATTTAGTTTGTTAGGCGAAATACAAAAATAACATTTTCAGATTACTCCATTTTGCAATGAAATGAACAGACATGTGAGATTTTCCTCGGGATTTCAGGTTCCGTAATTTATTGATACTGTTTTTGTTGTACTAAAAAGTGCATAAGAAGGTATTAAGTTTGTGATGCGAAATACAAAAATAACATTTTCAGATTACTCCATTTTGCAATGAAATGAACAGACGTGTGAGATTTTCCTCGGGATTTCAGGTTCCGTAATTTATTGATACTGTTTTTGTTGTTGTTTGTGTACTTTTTATTTAAAATCTGATTATATTTAAAAAAAAAAATTAAAACGTAATATCAATTTCTACGAAAACATATCTAATGTTTTCGTAGAAATTGATATTACGTTCCCCCCCTCCCTTAATGACTCTTTGCTAGAAATGGGTCATCGTCATTATCAATCCATAGCCGGCTCAGCACGGCTTTTCTCTAACGATATTTTGTATAACTCGCAAGTGCGAGTTTCGCATTCACTGCTATCTTTCTCATTTTATAGTATCGTGTTAAATAGAGAGAGATAGAGGTTTATTCGAAACTCGCGTTTTCGAGTTATAAAAATATCGTTAGAGAATTGCCAAGCTGTAATGAGCTCGAGTCCCCTCTCAGATGCATGCCCTGGACCAGATTCGAATCAGGACACCTTCCGGATTCGAGGTTCATAAACACTGGACTATCACGACTCTTATATCAGAAATAGGTACCACAATATATCTACTTTAGTTAGATAAAAATCAGTATTACCATCACCCCTCCAATAAGCTTGTGCTACGAATGGCTACAAGAATACTACAACGTAAATCGAATGTTGAGTTTTTATTTTTGATAGATTAAGTTAAATAAGTAGATAATGAACTCTCATACTAAATAAATAAAATAACATTATCTTTTCTTTCTAGGAAAATATCATATTTTGCTAGAGAATCCCAGTTGCAAGAGGTACTTCAAGTAACGACAAAATTAATATTGCAAATGCTTCAACGGTCAAGTCAACTTCTCGACTATATAGCTTTTCACAAGATTTTTATTAACTATGACTTTCCATTCAAAATTTTATATTTATTTTTCAACCACTTGTATATCTATCGTACTACAAAAGCAAGCTTACTCCCGCGGTTTTACCCACATAGTTCCCGTTCTCGTGAGAATATGTTGATGAAATAAAACCTTGTGACCTTCACAAATAACGTGGCTTTCTGGTGGTAAAAGAATTTTCAAAATCGATGCAGTAGATCCAGAGATTACCCCTACAATACCACAAACTTTACCTCTTTATAATATTAGCAGTGGCGTGTACAAGGTTTTTAACTAGGGTAGACTTGTAAAAAATAAGAAAATTCCCCTTGGACTACAGGACTATTATAAAACGAATAATATTATTCCAGAAACATTATTTTTGTGGCCTCCGTATGCGCGGTGGATTTACAAGACGGAGGTCCTGGGTTCGACCTGCGGCAGAACTGATTGAGGTTTTCTTATGTGGTCCAGGTCTGACTGGTGGGAGGCTTCGGCCGTGGCCAGTTACCACCCTACCGGCAAAGACGTACCGCCAAGCGATTTAGCCTTCCGGTACGATGTCGTGTAGAAACCGAAAAGGGTGTTGATTATCATCTTCCTTCTAACAAGTTAGCCCGCTTCCATCTTAGATTGCATCATCACATTTCAGGTGAGTTTGTAATCAAGGGCTAACTTGTAGAGAATAAAAAAATCATCAGGGTAGACATTGTGTTTATGCATCTATGAATTGCACGCCTCTGAATATTAGCACAGATATTAGTATAGAATAGATACTCGTATTGGTATCGCATTATGTGGCGATGAATCACTGATGTTTTACTAAAGCTTGGTTTTAAAAAGATTTGTAAATGAAATCGACACAACAATGTATGTAGTAGAAAGTTGTTGACGCTTTGAAATGTGGTTTAAGTGATTGCATCAATATTGGGGTTCCTTACCTCAATGGAAAAACGGAACCTCTACCTATGGGAGGACCCTTTTTCATATGAAAAAATGAAATTAAAGGAGAAACCCAGTATCCATACAAACTAGGGCCCAAATTATAGGATATGATACAGAATGATACAAATATTTTCATAATTTGTATTTCAAAATGTAATACTAACAACAATTACGTAAATTACTTGTAATATCATAACAGACTAATAAAATCAATATTTACCTATAAAAATACTCCATCTTATTTCTTTAGTTATTAAAATATTTAAAAACTTATATCGCCATTTTTCTTGAATTATGTTTGAAATTTTCGATGCCACGCTTTGTATCGTACTGACTCGAAAATGTATTAGCTTTTGAGTTTATATTTGGAATGGCTGCATCATTGCCGTGTTCCATGCAATCCATCTGCCTATTATTCTTTAATCTGTGCCTATAGAGTAATAGCAGTGATAGCCCAGTGGATATGACCTCTGTCTCCGATTCCGGAGGGTGTGGGTTCAAATCCAGTCCGGGGGATGCACCTCCAACTTTTCAGTTGTGTGCATTTTAAGAAATTAAATATCAAGTGTCTCAATCGGTGAAGGAAAACATTGTGAGGAAACCTGCATACCAGAGAATTATCTTAACTCTCTGCGTGTGTGAAGTCTGCCAATCCGCATTGGGCCAGCGTGGTGGACTATTGGCCTAACCCCTCTCATTCTGAGAGGAGACTCGAGCTTAGCAGTGAGCCGAATATGGGTGGATGTCGATAGAGTAGTCAACGCCTCCAACCCACATTAGAGCAAAACTCAAAATCAGCTCCTCTTATGCAAGAAGGTAGGTCTAACCCTGTAGTAGGATTTTCAAATACACAGATGATGAATTGAATCAACACGTACGCCGACTCGCACTTGGCCGTTTTTTATTCCATTTGCTTTATTGCAAGGGTGGCCGACTAGCTGGGGTACAAATGCTATTAACCGATGAGAGGTGCGGTTTACCTACCCCGTGGGACCGGAAAGTAAATAAATACGATAATGTAAATAACCCCAGCAACGCGCTTGGGTTGTAAACAAGAACCATTAAATCTTTCATTCCAGCCACGTATTTATAAAGTTTACTAACCTTCAGTTGTACGTCATATTAATACTTGGTTATAAATATTTTTATAAAGTGATAACTTTTACGAGAGGGTAAATCGGTTCGTAACGTAACGCGGTTCGTAACGCGTTCAAACATTCTGTCTGGTTTCCTTTTCTCTCACGCATACGGCAGCAGGTTAAAGTTATCACTTCTATTGTGCGTCCCAGGACGCACACACATTTCTTTCACTTTTTTTCAAACATTAGATTTTCTGGTAGACCAGTACTTCCTTTTACTAATGGTAAACCCTGTAGTAACCATTGATTTTACGTGATAAAATGACATTATATTTAGTATTTTTTGGTAGTTTAAGAAATTAATGTAACCTAAAAATTAAGGACTTTTCATACAAACTTTAAACCGCAGGTTCATCCCCTTCTAATTAAATTTTCGAGACGAAAAGTATCCTGCAACCTTCGTCATATTATGGTCTCAAGTCGTGCTAAGTTTGATTTGAATTCATTCAGTAGTTTCAGCGTAGTACCCGGTCAACAACAAAACGGGCAGACAGACGGACAAAAAATAAAAAAAATAATTTTGACTTCAGTATCGATTACTCAACTATAATTTTCAAAATATCTTCTATGCACAGAATTTGATCTGTTAGTTTTATTATAAGTAAAGATAAGATACTAATAAGTACGTCTTTGAAATCCGTTGAATCAGTCTTCTCCAAAATCGTTGACTTATATGCAAAACTAAACGATGAATCAAATCCAAGAAGATAGAATACTCTTTTGAGTTCTTGTTGTTGCTTTCCTTTAATTTATCTCCTACATTATTACGAGTTTAAATCGTAATCTCTTCCCTGATAATAATTCTGTTGTGTAAACCGAGCGCTGTTGTTAATATTGTGCGATCCGATCATTCATCACAACAACAATATTATAGCATTTCTAAAGTTGATGGATTGTTGTTCGCAAAATTCCATTTTCAGCTTACAATTTACAAGGTAGCGTTGCGTAAACGTTATTTTTAATTTTTCCATGTTTATTTTGTTCCTCGAATTTATCTTATAATCCAATTTCACAGTAATAGCTTTATGTTCATCCATATTTACTTATTAAACGAGTATTTTGATAATACTGGTATGTATTAATATAAACTAACGTTTATTATTGTTTCTCTATGACAATATATGGCTTTATTTATTAGGTATGATATTTTTTTTATTTTGGGAAAATATTACCACCAGAGAATTTTCTTAATTCTCTGCATGTGTGAAGTCTGCCGATCCGCATTGGGCTAGCGTGCTGGACTAACCCCCCTCATTCTGAGAGGAGACTCGAGCTCAGCAATGCGCCGAATGTGGGTTGATAATGATGATATATTTTCCAGTATGACATTTGTTTAGATCGTTAACAAATATGTTTGATATAATCTAACCGATATATCCTAAATCGGTCAATAATGCGAAAATAATTTAAAAATAATGAATAATATTATTTTTAATTTTTTAAAACGTAATTTCACTCAAATGAAGATGGCACCTAAGAGTGTTTAAGATCATTGTATCATGCATTATATAATTAAAATTATTATTATTTATATTTTTGTAACCTTGTCTACCCTTAAACAAAAATTGCTAAGGAAGATCTCTACGTTGTTATAAACGGACTTTTTCCTAGACTTAGATTCTGATAACACCATTGGCTTATTACAATTATTAACAGCGAACGTATAGCAGTACCCATATAATTATTATTTAGATATACTCGCATTCCTTTTCTTTACGCTGATATAGCTACCAATAGCTAACCTTCAAGGTCGTAATTTAAATGTTATAAATTGGAGTAAAGTGTCAATCGGCGATGGTACCTACTCCGAGTACCAACAAGGGAGCAAAGTTTACAAGTCAAAGTCTACGGCGGCGACACCTGGGAATTTTAAACAGTTGCCATTGAAGAGTTTATTTGATAATTCCAAAATGCTAAAGCTAAGTTTTCGTGTCGAAACTCCGTAGGCTCCCTTAAATTATTCCTAATAAACTTTCACTGTTTTAATAAAGTTGTAAACATAGAACAACTACGCACCTTGAAGGAAATTTTAAAGTTGGTAAGCACTTTTAAATTAATTACCTTCAGCTTTGACGTCTACGAAATACTAATGTTATTTTCATTTAATTTGTTAAACAGGACTTGAAAATGTTAAGTAAATAATGAAATTCATTGAAATTCATTGAAATTCTCTAGTTTTTAACACCTTCACTGCGTCAAAGCTAAACTTATACGTACTTCTATTGCGATACGTGTCATATATCGTAGCAAGAATGTCTATTTTGCGTTACGACCTTCATTTTCCCGTATCAGGTCCTGACATCAAAATTGTACAAATTTTTTAAGCAAATCGATAGGTTACATCCTTGTGTATATACAGCTGGCGTCACCCGGGGTTCTGTACCTACGATATTTTAAAAGTTATAGGCATGTTTCGAAATCGGCGAATTTACGGGAAATTACACCCCGTGCCGCAAATAATAGTTATAACTGTACACTATCACTAATGATGAGAGATATCCACTCCCAATGTGTTGGTGGTACCTACTTTCTTCTATAATTGTAAGTTTTGTGATTTTCTGAGGTTATCTCTGGATCTATTGAATCGATTTTGAAAATTCTTACCAATTGGAATCTACGTTATTTGTCAATGTAAATATTTTTCAACCGCAAAAATATTTACATTAACAAATCGCGGGTTCGCGGGGCGTCTTATACCTAAATAATAAGCTAGAAGGTCTTGATTTAAGTCTAACTACTTGATTTTATTTGGCACATTTTTAATATATTATTTCTTTATCATATCGCCAGTACCGTTTGAGCCGTGATAATGATAAAATATAACCTCCGCCTTCGGAGGGCGTAGGTACGAATCCGTTCCGGGTCATGCACCTCTAACATTTCAGTTATGTGCATTTTAAGAAATTAAATATTACGTCACCCAAACGGGAAGGAAAAACATCGTGAGGAAAACTGCATACCTGAGAATTATCTTAATTATGTGTGTGTGAAGTCTGCCAATGGGCCAGCGCGGTGGACTATTAGTCTAATCCCTCTCATTCTGAGAGGAGACTCGTGCTCAACAGTGAGGCGATAATAAGTTGTTAATATAGATATATATAGAGTTTTATAAGAAACAAAAAAAAATTGCACACTATGGCTAGTTACTGTATTTGGATGAATAAAAGGCGTACGAACAGTAGTTATTGGATTCCGAACAAAATGGATTACACTGCGCTACCATCGGATGGACGGCTTCAAACGCGAGGGTACGAATGGAAACCGACAAACGCCATGAGTCGTACTCTATGGGCACACTCGCTCAATCAATTGATTTATTGTGCGACAACGAAAGCATCGCCCATAGTGACCATTTACTAAATTAAATTCAAAAAAACCTCTTTGACACACTTGAGTGCATGCTACTTATCACTGTTTTAGTAAGCAGCACTTATCATCATAATCGTGAATTTTAAACGACTTTGAAAAAAAGGAGGAGGTTCTCAGAAATTCGCGAATTAAATATGAATTCATACTTGAAATATATTTTTCATAAAATTTGGTATTATTATGTACTTTTCGTCATTTTCGTGGTATAATGACGTTTGGAGTTGTTTGGAGAAATTAATAATAACAGGCATCACTGACGGAAAAGACCGAGGGGCCGCTCACAAACACGATGGGCTGACTAGCTGAAGGGGGATAAAGGGACAAAGTTCTACACGATAGCAGCGATGGCCACCAACAGAAGCCGATGAAAGGCGTGGACCCGCAGGAGGCTGGGATCTTACCAGGACCACGATCTTCAGTAATGAATGAACGACTCTAGAGAGAGAGATTCGGAGGGCGCAGTTTCAAATCCGGTTCGGGGTGTGCACCTCCAACTTTTCAGTTTATGTGCTTTTTAAGTAATTTCAAATCAGGTGTTTCAAACGGTGAAGAAAAAACATCGTTAGGAAACCTGTATACCTGAGAATTTTCTTAATTCTCTCCGTGTGTGAAGTCTGCCACGTTGGGCCAACGTGGTGGACTATTGGCCAAACTTCCTTCTCATTCTAAGAGGAGACTCGTGATCCACAGTGAGCCGCATACAGGTTGTTAATGATGGTGATGAATGGACTTTTAGTACCTATTTATTAAGCAATTTTTAATTTTGTGTAGTTGTAGGTACCACCGTAAACTATGTAAGTTACAATACGTACTCATATAAACCTCATTTCAGAGAGCGTTTTCATTATGTATCCCCATTTGATATGCCGAAGCAACGTAAGCTCATATATGCAAGAAAAAATATTTCGATGAACGTCTCAACGCTGGAAAATGTTAAACCATTTATCCAGTGACGTAAAATATGAAGCGTATTCAAATTTCAAGTCGTTCTTCCCTAAATAAAACATTCAGTGTTTACAGATTTAATATTCCGCCACTTTATGTCAAGCGTGGCTCATATTTTATTTCGCTATGTTCAAGGGAAAATCGGAATATATTAGCACTTTTAAGCAGCTCTCAGTATACATATACTTACGCATATAATCCATGTAAGAAGCATTTGTTGATGCGTATTAAAATGTATTAACAAAACCATATGAAATCCGTGATAGCCCAGTGGATATGAACTCTGCCTCCGATTCCGGAGGGTGTGGGTTCGAATCCGGTCCCGGGCATGCACCTCCAACTTTTCAGTTGTATGCATTTTAAGAAATTAAATATCACGTGTCTCAAACGGTGAAGGAAAACATCGTGAGGAAACCTGCATACCAGAGAATTTTCTTAATTCTCTGCGTGTGTGAAGTCTGCCAATCCGCATTGGGCCAGCGTGGTGGACTAAGGCCTAATCCCTCTCATTTTGATAGGAGACTCGAGCTCAGCAGTGAGCCGAATATGGGTTGATAACGACGACGATATGAAATCCGTTTTGCTGTGTGAATTATGGACTACATTCTTGAGTCGACATTACCTATAAAGAGGTTCTTACATCTCGTACCTTGATTTCTGATTGTTTGAACCCTCAAGCTCAGTGACAGAGCTTTTAAATTTTTTTTAAATATTTTATTATATTTTTTTTTATTTTCTACTAATTAGCTCACTACAATCTCACCTAATGGTAAGTGATGATACAATCTAAGATGAAAGAGGGCTATCTTGTTAGGAGTAGGATGAAATCCACACCCCTTTCGGTTTTCTACCGGAACGATAAATCGCTTGGCAGTACGTCGTTGCTGGTGAGGGGGGTAGCTAGCCCGACCTGGACCAATTCAGAAAGCCTCAATCGGCCCAGCCGGTGATCGAACCCAGGACCTCCGTCTTGTCAATCCACCGTGCATACCACGTGTGCTACGGAGGTCGTCGTTTTCATTTTAGTTCTTTTATTTCAATTACTGTTTTTGGACACATTAAATACAGAGTATTTTGTTAACAAATACTCTGTATTGGAGTCTCTGGATGTTGGCGGCTCGTGACTGGTTTATTTGGAAGTCCATGTAAGAGGCCTATGTCCAGCAGTGGACGTCCATCGGCTGACAATGACGATGATGATGACTCTGTATTGTATATGTCTCACATAAACTCTGTCTTTCTTTGAATATCAATAAATTTTGGTATTGGGATCTACGGCTAGCTATCAACAGCTGGACTTTTCCCAGTGTTCAGGCCCGGTGAGACGGCGTTAATTAGATTAGTTGCTGCAACTTGAAAGCTCCATCCGTCTGACCGAGATATCTCTCTGCGGGACAACTTTGAACCAATACTTACTCTTACTAAGCTTACTCTGCAATATCTTTAACGGCTCTCCCTAATAGTAATGGATTACTTCGTTTAAAAACTACGAAGGGTATTCACCAGAAGAGTTACTAGAGAGTGGATAAAACAGAGTGAAAAGGCTGAAAGAGACGTTTATGATACATTTTTAACCGACTTTCAAAAAGCAGGAGGTTCTACGTTCGGCTGTATGTATGTTTTTTATGTATGTTCAGCGATATTTTCGTCATTTGTGGACCGATTTGATACCATATACGATTCTTATATACTTGTATAACTTTTGAATCTTTACAATGTACAAAACAAGTCACTACACTTTTTTTTTTATTCTTTACAAGTTAGCCCTTGACTACAATCTCACCTGATGGTAAGTGACGATGCAATCTAAGATGGTAGCGGGCTAACTTGTTAAGAGGAAGATAAAAATTCACACCCCTTTCGGTTTCTACAAGACATCGTACCGGAACGCTAAATCGCTTGGCGGTATGTCTTTGTCGGTAGGGTGGTAACTAGCCACGGCCGAAACCTCCCTGCCAGACCTGGACCAATTAAGAAAACCTCAATCGGCCCAGCCGGGGATCGCGTTAATACGCTTAGATATTTTGGGCTACACAGTGGACTATATGCAATTTTAAAAATAGACAAATTGAAGATTCGATTTGTCTATTTTATAATTTGAAGAAGAAGGTCGTAAAAAATAAAGGCCTTATTATTCTTTTAAAAATTAGATACTTCTTGAGTGTAATCCATACTGAAATAGAAAGACGTCTAAAACTCACGTGAACAATGTCGGAATACCCCCTTAACCTAGTAACTCGTTCGGGGTAATCGGGGTTCTTAATCATCAGCTTGTTAATGCAATGCAGCATAAACCATGCTGATCATATTGTGCTTACGGTTGAGTATACTGTAAAAAAACGTTTTAGTTGTCAGTCTAATAAAAAAAACAAATTCCTTTTTTTCTTACTTTACAAGCATTATTGTTGTAATATTTTAAATCTCTTGAATATTGTTATGGTGATAACTAAAGGTGTAAACTTAAAAGTTACGAGAGTTCCAAATGCGCCCTAATCCGAGAAGAGCTATCAGAATATCATCATCATCATTATCAACCCATATTCGGCTCACTGCTGAGCTCGAGTCTCTTCCCAGAATGAGAGGGGTTAGGCCAATAGTCCACCACGCTGGCCCCATGCGGATTGGCAGACTTCACACACGTAGAGAATTAACAAAATTCTCTGGTATGCAGGTTTCTTCACGATGTTTTCCTTCACCGTTTGAGACACGTGATATAATTTCTTAAAATGCACACAACTGCAAAGTTGGAGGTGCATGCCCCGGACCGGATTCGAACCCACACCCTCCGGAATCGGAGGCAGAGTTCACATCCACTTGGCTATCACGGCTCTATATATAAGAATATTATGATATATAAAGATGATGTTTATTATTCAATTTCTAGTCAATTACCTACTTACATGTTACTTAGATAAAAGCTAATAAAATTTCGAACATAGCTCGCGGTTATAGCTTGTCGGCAGTGTTAGCGAAGTTTCTCAATTAACTGGAGTTAGTCGGACAGTTGGAAGGAGTGTCAAACGTCACTTGGCTCCATGTTCCGACAACAGGTCCAACTAGTTCGGAAGTTAGCTGCGGTTGCGGCGACATCGAAAAATTTCAAACTCCGTGAAAATTTTCCAATTCCACTTACAAAATTTTATTTATTTTCTTTTAACAATACAGGAAACTTGGTCAAGTTATTTTTTTTTATTCCTGTGAGGTCTTGTCATTATCTTCAGCCTATTTTAACGGTCAGCTTAGGATCTCTCTGAATTTGGAACCTTGAACGACCGCGTTGCTATAAGCCTTCTTTCCTGGCCTACCAGGATAACAGAAACAGTTAGAAGGAAGCCTACTATGAGCCTACTATGAGATTGTGTAAAAAACCACATTCTCTAAATCTTCCTTTACTTTCTACTATCCTGGTACTTTTTTTTGTCTTAGCACGAGAGTTTTTTTAACGGACGTTAAAAAGCGTTCAAATACAACAAATACATTCTCAAGTGTATGTTCACACGAAAGCGTTTTTAAAACACAACGTTTTTATTCGAGCAGTGTTGCATTTTCAATTTTGGGCGTTGAAATAGACCTTCATTTAACTTCATACTATATTTGAACACTTTTTTGACGTCCGTTATAAAAGCTCTCGTGCGAAAGGGGGTTTCCGCGTGTATCCGCCAGTTCACTCTTATAGGCCGCACAAAAGAACTTATAAAAAAAAATAAGCTCACTTATTTTTATTCACGATAAAGGAAAAAGGATGTTTTTAACATCGACCCAATTTTACCCTGATAAATAAAGGGTTATATCATGAATGTGGCACAAAAACATACTTTGTCATGTCACCTGGATGCTTGGCATACTACCACTTTCCGTTTTGTTTGACCGTAGCGCGGGAAAAATGCGGAATGGACTCTGGATGGCAGTTCACAAAGCTACTGAGCGAGGCCGGCCGAATTCCGTCATAGATGCTACTTTGACGATTTCTTTGATGTATTACAGGGGCTTATTATATTTTACTAACGGACCCGCTCAAGCTTCGCTTTGACTTATTAATTTATTTATTTGCACTTCTTCCCTATCCCTTACACTACCCTACTCCTACCCCTACCCCTACCCTACCTCTACTCTACCCCTACCCTACCCTACCCCACAACTACCCTACCGCTACCCTACCCCTACCCTATCCCTATACCATAAAACCTACCCTACCCCTACCCTACCCCTTCCCTACCGCTACCTTACCCCTACCCTATCCCTATACCATACCCCTACCCTACCACTACCCTACCCTAGGATTTAGGGGTTCGAAAAATAGATGTTGGCCGATTCTTAGACCTACTGAATAGGTATACACAAAAAATTTCATCAAAATCGGTCAAGCCGTTTCGGAGGAGTATGGCAACGAAAACTGTGACACGTGAATTTTATATATTAGATTAATACTACTAGCGAACGCCCGCGCCTTCGTCCGCGTGGAATTTAGTTTTTAATAAATCCCTCGGGAACCATGGATTTTTCCGGGATAAAAAGTAGTCTATGTGTTAATCCAGGCTATAATATATCTTAATACCAAATGTCAGCTAATTCAGTAGTTGAGGCGTGAAAGAGTAACAAACATTCATATCATCAATACTTTTGCCCTTGAAATTATCTCAAAAAAATATTAGCAAAAACGCGTCTCGCAAACTTGGCGAAGACCTTTGCTAATCAGTCCCCAAAGGCGGACTTTGTTGCAAGCGGAGAGGCCAAGCCCGCAACTTTTGATACTTTCCAACTGTGTGGGAGTTTTCAATGTTTTCAATGTTGAATTTAGACGTCGGGTCTTCTCCGACCCGTGGTACACGGGGCGGGGGTACGGGCCTCGAGGCAATGCCTCCTTACCCGGGCATGTCGCGGGGGAACTTTCTCCCCCGGTGGTTTCTTCCAACCCCTCCCGGGGTTGAGGCTTTTCAGCCTAGGGGATTGGGTTTTGGACCCGTTGGCCCCGCGCGGACTGCGATTCCTCGCTATCCTGCGTCGGGGCAGCGCCGGGTTCAATGGTGGTCCCTGCGCGGACTGCGATGTCGTCGCTATCCTGCGCAAGGACGGTGTCATGTCCGGTGGTTGCGTCGTCCTCGTCGTCACCGTAAGTACCTGCGCCTGCAGGGTCGGCCGCTTGGAGGAGCTCCCGAGGTAGGGGACGCCCGTTCTGTGGTCTGTCGCAGTGTGGTGCGATGTCGCGGAGGTGTAAATTCGGTCCGTGGTCTGCGCGCGCGAACATGCGGCATGCTAGGTCACGGACGAATTCTTCCACGGTGGGCGTCTTCGTGTCACGGTGGATGACATCATTTCTGACGTATCTCGGAGCTCCCGTGGCAAGGCGCAGACACTTGTTCTGCTGGATTTGCATCCGGTTTTTCTGGTGCGCGGAGCACAGCGCGTACCAGGCCGGAGCCGCGTACGTAAGACGCGAGCGGACATAAGTGTTGAAAATCTTCAACTTGGCCCTCAGTGGTAGTCGGGAGGTTAGCACCTGGTACAGCATCGACTTGGCCGCCGCCGCCTGACACACGGCGTGGTTCACCATGTGTATCATGGTCAGGCTGGCGTCGATGGTGCATCCCAGGTAGCGGACTGAGGTCTGCCAACCTATGTCCTGCCCTCGTAATTGGAGTGTCCGCAGCGGGATCCGGATGCCGAACGCTATGGCGGCCGTCTTCCCCACGTTGACGGCCATTCTCCATTTGTCCAGCCATTCCGGGAGCAAATCCAGCAGACGCTGCATGCGGTTGGTGGCGATGATCTGGTGATAGGACGACGCGAAGTACGCACTGTCATCAGCAAATAGTGATAACAGTACGTCTTCCTCCCCCTCGCGCAGGTGACCGGCGAGGGTAGGGATGTCATCTGTATATAGGGCGTACAGGCTTGGCGATAAGCAGCTGCCTTGTGGTACTCCGGCGCGTATCGGACGTGGCTGGGACTCTGCGCCCTCTACGGCAATGTGGAATGTTCTGCCCTCCAGGAAGGAAGCCACTAGCCGCACTAGTGCTGGTGGCACGGTGGTGTTCTTCAACAGCTTCGCCAGGAGGCCGGCATGCCACACCCGGTCGAAGGCTTTCTCTATGTCGAGGAAGACTCCGACGGTGCAGTGCCCTTTGTTCTTCTTACTGGCGATGAAGTGAAGTCCTCGAGCCAGCTGGAGCGTCGTAGAATGGTTGCTGCGAAAGCCGAACTGCTCATTTCGCAGTTGAATGTGGGGAGACAGCCTTCGCAGCAGCAGACGCTCGAACAGCTTGGCGATGTGTGGCAGAAGTGTGATCGGACGGTAGCTTCCTGGGAGACGACGATCCTTTCCTGGTTTCGGGATGGTGACAACCTTTCCTCGTTTCCATATTTCGGGAAAGTGCCCGGTGCGAAGTACTCCGTTGAAGAGTCTTGTGAGAGCTACAAGGCCTCTTCTTGGCAGCTGTTGGATTGCGGCGATCGGAATTCCATCATAACCCGCCGCCTTCCTTTTGGGTAGTTGGGAGACGGCTTTCCTCAATTCAGACGGGGAGATGAAATAGTCGCCCCGGAGCGGTAGAGGTTGGGTTGTGAGGAACTCTTCAATTTGGTGTTCGATCGCTGCAATGTGCTCGGTTATTGTAGGGTCTGCGGCCGGTGGGTTCGGATTGAACTGGTATTCCATATTGAATTTATATGCAATTGAAACAGTTGTGCAGTGGTGCCACTAGATGGCGCTGTTTCAATTCCTTGGAAATTCACATTTACGTTAACTTGATCGTCACAGTATCAAAGTGCCACTAGGCCCTCTGATTTTTTATTTTTCTGCTGCTATCAATAATTTAAAAATATACATTACTAGCGGACGCCCGCGACTTCGTCCGCGTAAATTTCGATGTCAACTTTACTACTACCCCTATCCTACCCCTACCCTACCCCTACCCTACCCCTACCCTACCACTACCCCAACCCAACCCTACCCAACCCCTACATCTACCCTACCCCTACCCTACCCCTACCCCCACCCTACCCCTACCCTACCCCTACCCTACCACTACCCCAACCCAACCCTACCCAACCCCTACATCTACCCTACCCCTACCCTACCCCTACCCCCACCCTACCCCTACCCTACCCCTACCCTACCCCTACCCTACCCCTACCTTACCACTTCCCTATCCTACCCGTACCTCTACCCTACCACTACCATACCTCTACCCCTACCCTACCACTACCCTAAACCCGGCCCTAAACCTACCCTACCCCTACGCTTCCCTACCCGTACCCTACCCTACCCTATAACTTCTCTATCTTACTCCTACCCTTAGCAAAATCGGTCCAGTCCTTCGAGAGTGGTGGTATGGCCAAGAGAAATAAAGACTTCTATGCTAATAATAAGAGGTAAAGTTCATGTGGTTGTAGGAGGTAATCTCTGGATCTACTGGACCGATTTGGAAAATTGTTTTACCAATAGAAGGTACGTTATTTGCGAGTGTCATAGGCTATGTTTGATCCCCATATTCACACGGGAACGGGAACTACGTAAATGTAAGCGCCGGGCGTCATATAGCGGAATTACTGCGTCTTTTAGAAATTTTGTATTATCTCCGAAACTATTTAAGTAATTAACATACTGTAAAGGGCAAATCTTATCTCCATAATATTCTTGTGATTATTAAATAATTTATTTTAATAAGGATTAAAGTTTAGTTGTATAAATAATGACGTAAACCTAAGTATATAAAATTAATAATTTTTAAAACACAAAAGGTACTATATCTGCTAATATATAGAAGATAGATATATGGTGTCGCGGACTTTTTTGTAGAACTTTTAAAGATACATAAAGTCTCCATACATTAATTTCAATTTTACACAATAGTTAAGGCAGCGCATGCGAATAAGTCTGTTTAAGAGGATTTTCAGTCCGACCTGTATGACAAAAACTGTGATAATTAGGCTAATATATATGATACCAATATAAAATATAGCCTATAGCACTCTCCGATAATGTAGCATTCTACTGGTGAAAGAATTTTTAAAATCGGACCAGTAGTTCCGAAGATTACCCCATTTAAAAAATGTGACAAACTTACAAACTTACAAACTTTACCTCTTTATAATATTATAGTATAGATATAGATATAGAATGTATATTTTATACCTATGTAAGATACTGACAGCACGACATCTTGTATTGGTCAAACTAATTTATTGACCAAGGTAGTTTCCAGCTCTTTGGTCTCCAGGAGACTCGATAACTGTTTATGAAAATTTCCTTAAAAAATGCACGAGCCCCTGGTCTCTGCGGCTCTCGTATATGGTTTGTAGCAGTGGTGTGCACTTCATTCATGCAAAAATGCTCTGCCTACCCTGAAGACTCGATTAAAAACCTATATCAGGAAAAAAGTTTGTATAGTCTTTATGTCAGTGCATACCCTAGTTGAAAGCAAGTGCACGCCACTGGTTTGTAGTATATAGTAAACTAATATATATTATAGTACAGTTAGTACCTTCAAACGAGTCTTTGAAATTCAAGCTGTAATTTAAGCGTGTTACTAACTAGCTATAAAGTGCATTAAAAATATTAACTCAAACGTAATAAATGTGGGAGACAGCCACTTGCTTTCAGAGTGAGCGAGCTGTTTTATCCGAAACTTCAAAAGGACGACACCCTTAAAAATGTTTCTATAACAACTTTTAAACATGAAATACTCATATGAGTAACTCTGTAAATTAAACGAACAAAAAAATATTTACTAAAAGCACATTGCAATGCTTTTAGTAAATATTTTTTGCTCACTTTTAGTCTAGTAACGTTGTTACTTTTAAAACTTTGTCACTTTTTACGGCCTCCGTGGCCCTGGGGTAATGGTAACCCTGACTGTTTTCTTAATTGGTCCAGGTCTGGCAAGTGGGAGGCTTCAGGCGTGGCTAGTTACCACCCTACCGGCAAAGACGTACCGCCAAGCGATTTAGTGCTCTGGTAGGATAAACCGCAAGGGGTGTGGATTTTCATCCTCCTAACAAGTTAACACGCTTCCATCTTAGATTGCATCATCAATTCATCGGTGAGATTGTAGTCAAGGGCTAACTAGTAAATAAAAAAAAGCTTCTCAACTGAAGGCTGAGATTAAATATAAATACGCTCATTTGCATGTCAGTAAAAATAAGCTACACTGATAATCAGATTCTCTGAAATGGTTATACTTACCAGTTACCGTGAGTTTTCCATTATGTACGCATCCATCGATCAACGAACAAAAACCGTCTCTGTTGCTATAACGATGAATGATCGAGTCAGCTACAACGTAAAAGCTCCTTGTTGAATAAATTTTACCAAGAATTCGCACTGCTCAGTGAATGATTCACTCACACATTTGGTCATACGCAATACCACACAGATCCGCAGACGAACAAGTCACTGACATAGCTCAGCGAGTCGCGAAGCTGAAGTGGCGATGGGCAGGCGACATAGTTCGAAGAGCCGATGGACGTTAGGGTCCCAAGGTGCTGGAATGGCAACCCCGCACCGGAAACCGCAGTGTTGGTCGACCTCCCACTAGGTGGACCGAGGATAACAAGCGGGTTGCAGGGAGCCGCTGGATGCTCGTGGCTCGAGACCGTTTTGTTTGGAAGTCCATGCAAGAGGCCTATATCCAGCAGTGGATATCTATCGGCTGATAAGGTAAGGTAATACCGCAGAACAGAAAACGGTAAAAGCTGACGCTTGAGCGATACCAACAACAAATTGTGTCATGGATCTAGTAGTTAAGTTATTCAGCTACGAATTATATGGGATTATGAAATTATGAATGAATGCTATAATTACTGAATCAATGAATACAATGAATGAATGCATGATTGAATGATCATTTACTCATGAAAAACACCGAACACGATGGTACAGATTAAATTGAGCCAATACATTTTATCATTACTAATCATACAGTACAATGTAAATATTTAGGAGATCATGCTCCTTAGACCACCTGATGTTAAGTGATAATGCAATCTAAGATGGACTCTTTAAGCTGGCTAATTTGTTAGACGTAGGATGAAAATCCACACCCATTTCGGTTTTTACACGACATCGTACCGGAACGCTGAATCGCTTAGCGGTAAACTTTGCAGGTAGGGTGGTAAGTAGCCACGGCCGAAACCTCCCATCAGTAAGTAGCCACGGCCGAAGCTTCCCACTAGCCAGACGAGGACCAACTAAGAAAACCTCAAACGGCCCAGCCGGGGATCAAACCCAAGAAATCCGTCTTGTAAATCCACCGTCAACTTAACAGGCATTAAGTACAATATGCTCGATTATTTTAGAACATTTTAATATCATCATCAAGTCAATCAAGTCAATATTCATTTATTTCAATTAGACTTGGTTTACAAGCACTTTCGAAATGTCAGGTATTAATATTATAAGATAATGGTGGTATTAATTAGTTATTAACTTAAAATTAAATTTACATTAAATTTACGAGGGTTCCTATGGCACCTTGGTCCGAGAAGAGCCCACAACAAACTCAGCCAGGTATTTTCTTATTTACTTTATCACCATATAAAGTAGTCATGTAATACGTTCATTTCCAAGCTTAATGAATATATAAACTACAAAGTTTATATATTCATTAACACTATAATACGACTTTTTTATAAGCTTGCGTTTAATTAAAACTTTGAATTTATTGAGAGACATGCCTGTGGTTTCATGCGGCAGTTTATTCAAAGTCTGATTCTTTCATGAAGCCCTTTATATAATGCAATCTTACATTTTAATATAAGAATATTACCTTACCTACGAAACAGCAGCATCACCTGAGTCAGATGCCCCATTTTTATCTAATTTGGAGTTAATATTCCGTGACCGTCCCCTGGGATGCGCTGTACTACGAACACTTGGCCACTGACCGATATATTATTTACACCATTCCCGTACATATTATGTATCCCATTTAGCTGTAAAGTAATTTAAATATTAAAACAGTTAAGTGCTCTTTGAGTAATGTATACAATTTAACAAAATACTACTTCCTTTTTACCCGACTACAAGAAGGCACGAGTTAGTGTTGTTGTAGATTTTATCAAAAATCGTATAAGGTTGAAGGACGAGGCGGAGTGTCCTGGAACGATGACCATCGTAGGTGATGCAGGACCAGACAAGGACCATGTTGGTGCAGTCAGATCTCGTCGTTATGTGTGTATCGTCCGGCCCCAGAAGGGGAAGAGAGAGCATCAAGGGACAAGGAGCGAAAAGAGAAACAACTTGAAGGAAGTCAAGAAGGCGCCTTGGGAACAATCGACAGAGCAACTATTTGGTTCGCCGTCACTAAAACTCGGCCCATGTAACCGAAAGGTTGAACGGGCCACTGAACTTAAAAAAATAACATTTTTTTTAAAGTTCAGTGACGATGCAGTCCAAGATTGAAGTGTGCTTACTTGGGAGAGGTACAACCCACCACCTTCAATGGCCCATTCAACCTTACAACCAAAAAAAATGCTTTTTTTTTTAACTTAAAATGTCGCAATGATAGGCTGACATCTGAAAGGTATTACAGAAAAAAAATCATAAAATGAAGCAATCTGTTTCCCTCTGTTGTTAATTGAAGAATCTGGCTCGATAAGGAATTTAGACAAAAAGGCTTTTAGTCCTTTGTTTCGTGCTCACAATAGGTCCAGCCAATTTTACCTTTGTGATGCAGTACAGAAGGTCTTAAAAATGCTGGCCTTTCATTTCTCATGTAAAAGAAAGAGCAAAAATTTGTATTTTTGCAGGCGGTGATAAGTTAGCTCTTGACTGCGAGGTAATCGGATTCGGATCGGTAAGAAACGAAGTAGCCTAGATAAATATAAATCTAAGATAGGTGTGCTGCGATGTTAGACACTTATAATAATTAAAAATAATTAGGTATACAACCTAACAAGTTAGCCTGCGTCATCAGGTGAGATTGTAGTCAAGGGCTAACCTGGAGAGAATTAAAATAATAATAATAATTTACCTAAAATTGGTCAAAATAATTTCAAATCTCAGATGCGTTTATATTTTTAATATCTGGCTAAACTTTTTAAGCGCAGGCAGGCGGCAAGTAAGTATAGCCTCAATAGCTCAACGGTAAGAGCAATCGGACTCATCACCGAGGGGTGGTGGTTCGATCCCCGCCCCGTTGGTCTAATGTCGTACCCACTCCTAATACAGTTTTTCCCGACTAGTTGGAGGGGAATGGAATTATTGGTCATATTTAGGATATAGCCAATATTTTATATTAAAAAACAAAATAAGGCTTGCCATCAAAGCTAAATGACGACACGACGTCACGACGTCGAGTGACAAAGAAGAAGAAGATTAATTATCACCGTCTCACACTATTACTCGTACTAGGGAATTTTAGACTAAAAACCCAGTTCCTGTCATATACAAGATACAGATTAAAAATAAAAAGAAGTTAATAAAAAAAAAGAATTTGAGTTTGACTTTGAAAGTATGATCCACCAAATTAAGTCGAAATGCGTTATTACTTTACCCGGGACAAAGAACAAAAGGCTCTTCATAAACGTTAAACATTCCATTTGAAGCCATTTGGAGTCGATTAAAATAACCCCCACGTAATTCAAGTAGCAAAAGTCGCCTATCAGAAAGGTAAGTTGCATTCAGCGGATCTGAATAATTCATTTCGGCTCCTGGTGCAACGTACGTCGCCCTATACCGAATTACCTGGCTCAAAATTACCAAAATTTACATACGTACACGCGATAACAGCCCTTAACCATATGGTTTGTAGTGCGGGAATAGATTGTTGGGAATCACCTGACATGACATTTCATCACGGGAAATATATGAATAGGCGAATTAATTAGATCCTTTCATAGAGTTCAGTCGTATCCCTATGAAATTCAAAGCTTTGTTAGATTTTCAACTAGACAGTTAGCTTTGTATGTACCTACTAAGCAAATGCTTCTGCTAGTTGAGTTTTGGTCTTGTCTTGCTCAGGTGGTTGAGGCATCGGACGCTGCATCGGTACTTCGATGATGTGGTATGTGGCACAATTTTAAAAATAACCGCTTTTTCTTTTTTTTCTTTCTTTCAAATGTACCTATAAGTATATTTACCACACCTTTAATCTTTTCTTATAATCATCATTTCATCATTATCAAGCTATATTCGGCTCACTGCTGAGCTCCTGCTGAGGCAAATAGTCCACCACGCTGGCCCAATGCGGATTAGCAGTGTTCACACACGCAGAGAATTAGGAAAATTCTCTGCTATGCAAGTTTACTCGCGACGTTTTTCTTCACCGTTTGAGACACGAGATATTTAATTTCATAAAATGCACACAACTGAGTAGTTGGAGGTGCATGCCTCGTACCGTATTCGAAGCCACACCCTCCAGAATCGGAGGCAGAGGTCATATGCAGTGGGCTATCACGTCCTCTCCCTTAATCAATTCATATTAAATAGAATTAAAGTTACATAAAACGCCAACCCGCATTGGCGCAACGTGGTGGGTCTACACTCAAGAAGACGGATCGTCTCTCCTATGAAGTGGGGGGAATGACTCTTTAGTGAGCCATTCGTTCGAAGTTCGAAGAAAATGACAGAATTTAGAAGTATATTTGTCTCCCAATAATCTCCAGTATGCTCGCACGCTTAGAGAAGCAAACAATTTATAAGACAAAGTTTTAAGTATAGAGCGGGAGGCTTTACTTGATATTTAATGGAGTAGGGAGTTTTTGCTCAACTTTTTTCCTTATACACGAAGTGGAGAGAACAGAGTAAGTCGCTTTTGTCGGCTCTTATTAGTTCTTGTCTCGGCTATGAAGTTACGTGTTATAAAATACTGGTACAATCTTTATATGGCCCGCGCTAAAAGTATCAAGATTTTTGATGTTATTTCGAGCTATTTTAAAGCTGTTGTTGATACTCGTTTTATCGAATCGATTACACACAAAAAGTTATTTCTAACTTTTTGTTTGTAGGGTGGAAATTAAAATCTGTGCCTCGATTAGGCTAAGCCGTCGGACCTTGTCATTTTTCGTTATCTGATAGTTATTGTAAAAGAGTTTACTTTAACATCAACCTTGGACTTCTTCAATCAATCAATCAACCAACCCAACCCATATTCGGCTCACTGCTGAGCTCAAGTCTCCTCTTAGAATGAAAGGGATTGGGCCAATAGTCCACCACGCTGGCCCAATGCGGATTGGCAGACTTCACACACGCAGAGAATTAAGAAAATTCTCTGGTATGCAGGTTTCCTTCACCGTTTGAGACACATAATATTTAATTTCTTAAATTGCAAACAACTGAAAAGTTGGAGGTGCATGCCCCGGACCGGATTCGAACCCACAGCCTCCAGAATCGGAGGCCGAGGTCATATCCACTGGGCTATCACGGCTCTTGGACTTCTTACTTTTGATTAATCATGCGGCATCTAGCTATAATGTGAGTCCTTGGTCACATTATATCCGTATTGATTCCTACTGGTTCGCATCTAACTTTATTGGGCATTGTTCATATTATTTATGAGTCACCGAATTGTGTAATCAAACAATCCAGTTATCCGCCCTCATCGTTTGTATTTCTGTTAATAAATTAGATTCCATTGTAATGTTCTATTGCTGATTATTTCCCTTTATTTGTGATATACTTCCATCTGTAACATATTTTCTATTGATACATAAATAACATCCAATATTGTATAAGAATAGCTTTATTTTTGTTGGCTTAGTCATTATGAGTTGTTACAGCTGTAGACAATGAAAAATTTTCCTTAGATAATAATCCTAAGATTACCTGTCAATGCATAGCTTTAAGCAATGTGTTAAAAAACATTTGCTTAGTCGAGGTTACTTCACCATTGATGAGTTCCTTAATGATAAAGATGCGGTTCTACAAATGCGAACGCTTCAAAAACTAATTAAATGTATTGCCCTGTCGGTAGTAAATGTAATTCCTACCATTTAATTACCATTAAATCTGTTTGTCTTTAATACCATTTAATCTTCTTTCTTTCTTTCTTTCTTCTTTAATGTTCATTTTTTTTTAAATTTTCGAAGCATTAGCGTTTTTAGAAAGAGAATCGACGTACCACATGGCTACAGGCCCAGTATACATTACGTATAGTCGCTTCTTGTAACTAGGGTTACCAGGCCATAAAATACAAAGGCCGGATTTCGCACTATATAAAGCCGGACATTTTGCCCTAAAAGCCGGACATGTTTTTTTTATTGCCAAACTTATTGTTTTTACAGCTGGGCTGTTGAAAAAAGTATTTATACGTGATGTAAAGTGAGGATGAGATCGAAGATGGCGTGTGCCAGATATATGCATATTCGATATTTATTAAAAGATGGACATAATATTTATAATAAAAAAACTCGTTTACGAATTTGAAATGTTTATTACGCTAGCGAGAATCGCCACTCTGACAAAAAAGCCTGACAAAAGCCGGACAGGCCGATCATGTACATATTTGACCGGACGCGACCGCAAAAAGCCAAAGATGTCCGGCTAAAGCCGGACACCTGGCAATCCTACTTGTAACGCAAGTTTAAAAGCGCCAGGCATTATGTAACTGAAGAGTATAAGTGATAAGTGATAGGTGACTTTATAGGTGCGGGAGTTAATAAAGATTATCGCAAATATTATATTATCCCGTATAAAACTTACATAGGTACAGAAGATAAAGCATTAAATTTATTAGAGCGCGTTATCTACGCGAAGTTGTCGGAGTTAGACAAAAGACATCGCAAGTTCTGTCAATTCAGATAAAGGGATGTAAAATTAGGGGCACGGTTATGTCGGCAGTAAAGCAACTTGCTCAGGCTGTAGACTCAGACGGATAATAAACTTCATAGGGTGAATACAAAACTTGGACAACAGATAGATGAAGAGTTATATTTTATTAATAGTGACTGTAAACGAGAAAGTTGGCGAAAACGTTACGATGTTTGTTACATACTCAGTCATGTATAAACGAAGGGATTGTATCAAAAAGACTGAATAGTTTTGAAATGAACACAAAAGGATTTTGTTTTATATTATACCTGAACAAAGGATTTCAAAGTTGTTACGCTTTAGTTCAGTTTCGAATGAGCAAGTGGAAATATTTATTCTAATAGAAAATTATATTTAAGTACCGTTGTTTTATATTTTATGAATATAATTTGTACTAATATACTAGTTATACTGTCAGGCTATTTTATTATTACTTATTTTTGCTGCCAAACAGCATTGCTGTGCTATGTTATGAAAAAGATGGTTAACTTAATAGTAATCAGTAGTAAAAACTTGATAGTAATCAGTAGTAAAAATATTCTACGGATTTCGAACTATTTTACTCAGGCCTAATTTAAAATTTTCTATATAGAGGGTCTCTAGATTTTCTTACTAGAGACCCTCCAGACAAAATTCCATTTTATTTTTAACGATGGCCCAAATAAAATGTTGGTTTCAAATACCAGAACTTGCTAATCGATACTTGCAAGAGCTTACAGATTTTTATAAAAAGCTTTTAGGGTAAAAGAAGCTTACTCTTGGCTGCTCCAAGCTTGCTAACCTCGTAGCCCGATCTTTTTACATCTACTTTAGGTATTCAAGGTAGCAAAATTAAACCGGTTGAATTTAAAAGCTAGACTGAATATTGCTTATGAATGGTATTTCCAAGTAGCTAATATACTTATTTAATCGGCAAAAATTAAGTTTCCTACAGAAAACTGCTTTTGATTTTTGAATGAAAATAATGAAATTGCTCGTACGTACGGATATCTATAGTATAAAATATCGTTGACTTTAACCAAAGCAATCGATATATACGACCACACCCTATCAAACTGTTGCTATGTATTACAAGGTGGGTGTATCAAAACTATTCCATTTAATCGATACGGCTTACAATCACTTTTGTTTTCGACCCTTTCTAGTAGTAAACCTCGACTAAATTGGTGTGAGTGGGTTTCAAGGCCATTTTAATTAAGCTTTATCGAGCTAGGATTAAATGGTGGTATGTGATTAAAACCTGACAGGATTATCGACCTTTTTCAGTATAGTTATAATTTATTAACGTGTAATAGACTACAAACCCTTGAACAAAAATTACATGTGAAATGAGCCAACATGAATAACGCTTAGAAGGCTGTTACTATATCAGAAAATAACTCTGAGCACTATGCCGTCATTTCTGAGCGGCACAGTCTATAAGAAGTCAGGTCAGGGTCTATAAGAACGCTCTTACCTTACTGTCTCTCTCTAGAGTCGTTCCTTCATTACTGAAGATCGTGGTCCTGGTAAGATCCCAGCCTCCTGCGGGTCTACGCCTTTTATCGGCTTCTGTTGATGGCCATCGCTGCTATGGTGTAGAACTTCGTCGCTAGTCAATCCATCGTGTTGGTGAGCGGCCCCTTGGTCTTTTCCCGTCAGTGATGCTTGTTATTATTAATCCTCTAAGCTGCAGTCACCACGCCGTATAATGTGCCCAAAATACCCTAGTATGCGTTGGTAACATAAGGAGGAAAGCCTAATCTTTATGCCGAGCTGCGATAGAATATAGACAAGTTTGTGCGCTTGGCTGTTTAAGGTATTCTTAACATGCGCCTCCAGCACCACATCTCGAACGCGTCTATTCTATGCCTCTCTCTCGCTTTCATGGTCCAAGTTTCTACTCCATACACAAAAATCGAGAATATTAAGGCAGAGACAAGGCGACTCTTGTTGCTGTTTGATATGCCTCTATTCTTCCAGATTTTACTCTCCACTGAAGATAGTGACAAAGACCCTTAAATTATTTACTTCTCTCTGGTCCCTTAAATTATTTACTTCTCTCTGGTTGTCCGTAGAATGGTTCTCACCATTCTGCGGTTTCTGTGTAGCACCGTACCAGAACGCTAAATTGCTTGCCAGTACGTCTTTGCCGGTAGGGTGGTAAGTAAACACGGCCGAAGCCTCCCACCAGCCAGACCTGGACCAATTAAAAAAACCTCTATCGGTTCAGCCGGGGATCGAACCCAGGACCTCCGTCTTGTAATTTCACCGCGCACACCACTGCGCCACGAATGCCGTCAAACATCAGAGGTGTTCGCTGAACTATACATATATATACTACTAGCGAACGCCCGCGACTTCATCCACCCCTAGGCCTCCTTAATCCGGCCCTCTCGCAAAATCCGTTCTTAGCGGGTGTCTTCTATCTAAAAACTACGTCCCTGCCGAATTTCAACTTTGTGCATCAAGCGGTTTTCGAGATATCGATATAAAACATAGATTCAAATCAAAAATTCATATAATTCATGGAAACAATTTCAAATTACGTTCTATGTTATATCCAGTACGGAATTAAACCTCAATCAACTAATTGAGGAGTCATTTTACTGAAAGAGCTTTTTAATTAAGCTTTATTGAGAACAACGATTCAATGGGGTTAGTGATTAAAATACACAACAAATTATCTTTGTATCTGAAATAGAAAATTATTACTGACAATTAGTACAGAAGGGCTTCGTCAGGGGTTATATTTAAAAATAAATAGCCCCCTAAAGAACCAAAAATATATAGCCAACCAACCAAAGGAGAGGGAACGCAGCATAAAGCCACCATGCTTGTTCTATGCGGGTTGGCGGGTTTAGGGTAATAATATTACGTTTAATGTTAAACGATCGCATCAGATGTTGATGCTCGGATCGGGACGACTTAAGATTTGAGCCTTAAGGCCTAGTTCGGACTACTTTAGTATTTTAGTCGAGTAGGATCAATTTTTGGATTCACAGCCCAAAAATCGTTCGTACTCGACTAAAATACTAATGTAGTCTGTACGGCCTATATGCTAGGCCGGGAATATGATACCACCAATTTGCCTACTTCGGTCTGAGATTTTTTTGTAAAAAAGAAACGCTCAGGACCTTTAGCCATGTAGCATATCGATTCTCTTTCTACGAACGCTAACGTTTCAGAAACTAAATAAATGTATGGGAATGACAGATCCAATCGAACTTGATCACGTGACCTGTCGATAACGAATATCATTCCCATGCATTATTAAATTTTTCGAAAAGTTTGCGATCGTAGAAAGAGAATCGACGTGCCACAAGGCTACAGGCTTAATTATTTCACAATCCAACCAAGAATCTTGTGATCTGAAGTCACATAGCTAATCCCTGGACCAACAAGGCATTTATGTTGCAAAAATGTGTTTGAATAAAAGTAATTTAGTCTTAGTCCTAGTCTTAGTATTTTCCTTAGTCTAGTCTTAGTCTGAGTATTTTCCTTAGTCTAGTCTTAGTGTTTTTCTTAGTCTTAATCTTAGTTAGTTTTAGTAAAATCTAATTTTCTTTAAATTATTAACTATCTATTGGTTCTATAAAAATGTTGACAAAACCCAGAGATACCCCCTTCCTTAAAAAATAAATCTATTCACAATCACAGTAAATAAAAGTATCTAGCATACAAAATTAAACGATTTAAGAGACACGTTTTCCACGATAGGTACCAACTTTTAAAAATGTTTTGTGTGGGTTTTATAAAAAGCGCTCGTAAAGTGTTCTTTTTCCCTTTGTTTGAAATTACTGAATCGCTGGTTAAGAAATGTAGACAAAAAGGCTTTTAGTCCATTGTTTTATCTGGTGACAATGGGACGGGCTAATTATGAAGCGATACAGACGCTCTGTACGACTATGCGTTTTATTTTTCCATTTATTCTTGACTACAACAGCCTGCACTGATTTTCAAACTGTTTTTGTTCTTTTACAAACTGATGCCTTAGTTTCACACTATGTTCTATTTACATGTTGTACTATGTACAGCTTTTTCAGGTTGCATTTTATTATTTAACTATAAATATTTTTTCAAATGTAATTACAAGTATGCTATTTAGTTAATACATATAAAGCACTGTAATGACTTTCTGATATAAGTTACTTAATTATTCAGATTTTGTTTTTTCTTTGTTTTTCCTTCGTCATCATCATCATATCAGCCGATGGACGTCTACTGCATGACATAAGCTTTTTTTAGGGACTTTAAAACATCACGATCTTGAGCCGCCTACTTCCAGCGAATCCCTGCGACTTATTTGATGTCGTCAGTCCTCCTGGTGGGGGGTCGACCAACACTTTTTATTTTATCCGCTTAAATAAAACATTTAAGAGTTTTTTTATTAAATATTAAATTATTAGTATGCAAGACTTTTAGAAAATTTTGTAAGTAAAAATTATACGGTCACCAAAGTAACAGAAAGTCGAACGAAAGATTTTGGATGCCTTATTTTAGATCCTTCTTAAATATTTTTAATAAGGACCTAAAATAAGGCATCCAAAATCTAAAACCTAGGTGCTAAATAACTAGTTACTTTAATAAAAGCCTCTTCTTTCAGTCCCAATATATTTTAGGAGATTAAGGTTGTCAGAAAAGAAACAGCTTTCAGTTTATGGGGCTACAAACTCCTAAACTGCTATAAATTTCGCCTTTTTCAATTTATTTATTCTACTACGGGGCTAAGTTTAGTACCGCCGTCGGGAATACTCTAACTAAGTTTTGTGTTTATGGCTATCTGGAGGGTTTAAGGTGGTTGGAAAAATTTACAATTTAAATAGACTAGGCCGTAAAGATTTTACGTTGTGACATTTTAATTCTTACCCAATTTTTGGTCCAATTTTTTAACGAGATCCTTTAAATATTAACTACGTTTGAAAGTGTAAAATATAGGCTTACATTAATTGTGTATTAAGCATGTATTATGAAAGCAATTGCCTCTCAACGAAACCGCCTTTTTGGTCTACTAGCTAGCCTATTTAGCTTCAGATTTTAGGTTCAAGGGTCGGGCTACAAAATACTGAGCTTTTGTATGTTTTAAGATATCATTAGTAAAAATTCTCAGCTGTAAAGTTGGTGGTTTCGCACCTCCGTGCCTCGGAGAGTACGTTAAGCCGTCGATACCGGTTATTAATATTAACAACTGATTTTGGTCGTCCAAAATCCAGATTTATCACCCTCCAACTTCAGCCTATATAATAGCCAAAATACGCATTACGAGTATTTCTCTTTCTACAAACGCTATACTTTGAAAACTAATCAATATATGGGGATGATATTCGTTAACGATAGATCACGTGATCAACATATCTATCAAATACGTCATTCCCATTTCCCATTCATAGAAATTAAATATCACGTGTCTCAATCGGTGAAGGAAAACATCGTGAGGAAACCTGCATACGAGAGAATTATCTCAATTCTCTGCGTGTGTGAAGTCTGCCAATCCGCATTGGGCCAGCGTGGTGGACTATTGGCCTAACCCCTCTCATTCTGAGAGGAGACTTGAGCTCAGCAGTAAGCCGAATATGGGTTGATGACGTACGTACGTACGTCATTCCCATATTTTTTTTTAGTTTTCGAAGCCTTAGCTTTTGTGGGAAAAGAATCGGTGTAACATGGCTAGAGCGGCAGTTCTCTAAATCCCCACTTCTATACATATTATGAAAGCTAGTTATTTACTGTGATTGAGATTTGGCTCTGTAGTAGGCCCTTAAAATAGGGTGATAATGATGATGATGGTCTTCATTTGAAAACTAAACCGAAAAGCAAGCTCTTACGTTAATTGGCTCAGTAAATATCTTCCTTTAATCAATAAAATTACTTAGAATTACACAGTTATTCTAAATCTTACTTAAAGTTAAGTAAAACAAGAGTAGATTGATAAATCAAAGTTTTAAATAAGTATGAAGTGGAAGGCTTTACCCACTGGATATTTAAGAGCCAAGAGTTTTTGTATCAACAACTTTTTCCTTTATAAAAAGTTACTTCTTGTCGACTCGTATTTGTTCTTGTAACTCAGATATAAAGTTGCGAGAGCTTACTTGACGTAATATGGCTCGTGTAAAAACTGTCACGAATAAATGACAATCTTTAGCAAGTTCTACATCACACTAGAATTTCCCTTGAGCTTTAGTTTATCGAGACTTTATCATCTACCATTCCATCACAATTACGTCCAGGTAAGGACTTTGCTTTGCTTTGGATACGTACAAATATGTAATGTCCTTTTCATTAATTTACATACTCCCTGAAAAGAAAACCGTCGCGATTTTTTAATTATATTACTTACCCTTTCTAAAGAGCCAATGATGGCCAACTTTCGTTATTTCATAAAAGCTAAAAGTATAAATCAGTAATGTTCCTACTCTGAGAAAAATTACTACTTAAATGAGGTAATTACGTTTAAAACTTGCAAATTACTACCTACTTAATGCGGGTGCAGCATACGTAAAATGGTGTTGATATGGTTCCGAGACTTGTCGCTAACTACGGGCATCATAAGAAGGCACAGATGGAACGAGCCACGCTCGGAGTATCTCTGCGTGATTGAATCAGAAATGAGGAGACCCGCAGAAGAATCCAAGGTTCTGGACCCCGACTAGAAAGCGCAGTATTGGTCCACCCCCCACCAGGTGGACTGACGACATCAAGCGAGTTGCAGGGATTCGTTGGATGCAGGCGACTCAGGATCATGATTGGAAGTCCCTGCAGTGGACGTCCATCGGCTGATATGATGATACGTAAAATAAATGCCATATACTTAATAATGGTACTTACACTCCTTACGTAACCGTTCTGAAACAACAACGTATTAATCTTGTATTCAACATAGTGCCAACATAGGTTACAAGCGTAATAGTGTCTGGTTTAGTATACTTACCAGTAATACATTTTTCTAAAACAGCTTCCCATAATCGAGATTCGCATCTGATTCTTTTAGACATTCATATTCTTTACGATCTACGTAATTGTGTGATCAGACAATGCTATTCCCTACCCTCGCCGTTTTCTCTGTTAATAAATTAGCCTCTTTTGTAATGGCATTGCGGACTTTTCCTTGCCTTGTAGCGACATATTGCGCTTGTCGCAATAGAGATGATTAATTTCACAAAGTCGTCATAGTCCTTGGTCCCAGACTTGGAATATTCATTTATAACTACACTTTTGCTATGAATATCACAAACTTTTTGTATGTGATGTGGGTTGGGTGTACTCTTCCATAACAAAATGTCCAAGACGGTCAGGGACCAAGTAATGTGTTAAAACATTTACTAAGTAGAGGTTACTACAAAAATAGTGAATTTCTTAATGGTAAAGATACTTGTGAAATGGCATTGGATCAGCTTCCACGTTCACACAGGAAGCATAAATAATTGTAATGATTTTAACAATGTATTGTGTAATTGTAATGATTTTAACAATGGAGTGTATTGTTAAAAAAGATGTTTGGAAGTCCCTACAAAAGGCCTATGTCCTGCAGTGGACGTCCATCGGCTGATGTGATAAGTTTTGTAGTTTTGGCTCGTCGCGCTGCTATTTAGCAGATTGGCGGAGTAATAGAGTGGTTTTTTGTTATGTATATATCGGGCATCGACTATATTCTACTTCTGATAACGTGGAATAGACTAAATTCCACTTCTGATTATCGAAGGTATACTAAATTACACGGGATATTGAATACTGCGCACTGCTATCGTAGTATATCTCGATTAGGTTCTATGATATACGTCAGGGATGGCAAATACACAAAATTACACTATCAATCATCACCGAATCGATCACTTAACTTACAACTACAGGTCTTCCCTCCAATTACACATGATCAAGTATAGCGCTGATACTATCAGATGTAAACCAGAATTAACTATTGGATAGAAGCAGGCGTTACTTTGCGGAAGTTCATCATGATTATATAATGATTTATTTATTTTGCTATCATCCGCAAGCTGGCAGATAATCATATGTATGACATTTTACACACTTGCAATAAAGGCCTACGACTATGCGTTTTGGTACAATTAGAAATAATAAAACATAATAAGTCAGGAATTACCTTATTAAATGAACAAATACAGTTATCGAAGTCACCACTAATAAAAATGTTTGAATGCGATGCGAGATAAATCGCTTATATTATGAGTATCTTGGCAACGCCCACCTCTTGCCCCACCTACTTTTTGGTCTATAAAAGTCGAAGCAAAGGTCAAAAACGACACTTTGCAATTGCACGTTGTAGAGTCAACATCTCCTGAGGATGCTCCGGTTTCGGGGTGAAACGTACGTAGAGAGTATTTTGTCGGACCTGGGTGACGTTGTCGCATGGGTTCGCCGAATTTTCGCGGATGATAGCAAAATAAATAAATCATTATATAATCAGAATTAACTGTCGTATAGCAAGGAGTCAACCACCAGCGAATGTCAGACTTGTAACTAAACAGTTGGGTTAAAGGATCCTTTTACTGTTAACTAATACTCCCCCATTCTCCGCTCGTGTTGGCTCCAAGCTAATTAATTAACAATGCAATGGTCTTACTACTATTAACTTACCACTGACTCGCTACCAAACCGTCTCGAACTAACACAAGTGTTGCTATAGGCCCACGTTACTTAGAATCACATTTTAACAGTATTACCAAAAATCTAATTATTTAAAGGCTTTTCAAAGCATGTCACTTACCCCAGTTCTTCGAAATGTATCCCATTCCATACGATTATACCGCGGTGAGCAAACAAGCAAACTTCAAACGTGAACTGGCCATTTCCAATATTTATTTTGGTGCTCGCCGCGCCATGAATTGCTATCCACGTTGAGAATCCAAGTCAAACATTCAATGTAACGGATTTAGGCCATCTGATTTATTGATTAAAATAATAGTGGTGGAATTTTTAAGGGATTTGATTTATCTAAATCCTGCTTTAGTAATGGAAATTTTAAATGCAGTCTAACATTTTTTTTTTATCCTATCTTGTTGGGATTGTTGGGCATGTTATTCATTTTAATACAAATTAGACTATAGTCTGGCAAGTTCGTAGTAGACACTCCCAACATATGCGGCCGCCGGGGGGAAAGAGTGCGTGGGTGTGAAATCGTGCGTGCGGGGAAGTGAGGTGCATTAGTCGTGGGTTTTTCATTCATCGCTACACGCCCCCCGGCTCCCTCGGACCATCGGAAGTGTTACGAACGAAATTGCCAAGCCATAAGCATGGGTTGTGTACATAAACAATTTCTTAAGAATTTTTAAATAAAAAATTAAAAATGTTTGGCTGATGTTTTAACAAACTATGCATTGTTTGTAGACCCTCATAGTTCGTTCGTTCGTCGTTATCAACCCTTATTCGGCTCACTGCTGAGCTCGAGTCTCCTCTAAGAATGAGAGGGGTTAGGCCTTAGTCCACCACGCTGGCCCAATGCGGATTGGCAGACTTCACACACGCAGAGAATTAAGAAAATTCTCTGGTATGCAGGTTTCCTCACGATGTTTTCCTTCACCGTTTGAGAGACTTGATAATTAAATATCATGTGTCTCAGACATCGTCAAGTGTCTCTTTAAAATGCACACAACTGAAAAGTTGGAGGTGCATGCCCCGGACCGTATTCGAACCCACTCCCTGCCCACTGCTCATATCCACTGTACTATCACTGCTCACCCTCATAGTACCTACAAGAAAATATTGCACAAACAGTGACTATTTAAGTTTCTATTTTTACATTTCACATGCTGAAAATATTAAAGGATTTTCTAATTATTCTTAACCCTGCCCTATTTTTTGAGAAATTTTCTTAACACTTTAAAGATTTTGCGAGCTCCGCAACAAATCCTACTATCCTACTTAATATTATAAACGCAAATGTTTGTATGGATGTTTGGATGTTTGTTACTCTATAACGCCGCTACTACTGAAGCGATTTACCTGAAATTTGGAATGGAAATAAATTTTACTCTGGGTTAATACATAAGCTACTTTATATCCCGAAAAAATCCATGGTTTCCCGAGATTTGCGAAAACTGATGATTTTGATGATATGAATGTTTGTTACTCTTTCACGCCTCAACTACTGAACCGAATTTGCTGAATTTCGGTATTAAGATATATTATAGCCTAGATTAACACATAGACATTTATCCCGGAAAAATCCATGGTTCCCGAGGGATTTGTGAAAAACTAAATTTCACGCGGACGAAGTTGCAGGTGTCCGCTAGAAGGAGATTTTTTATGAATTTATTTAAATACTAGCGGACGCCCGCGACTTCGTCCGCGTGAAAGTCGTTGTAAACTTTCAACTACCCCTATCCTACCCTACCCTAACCTACCTCTACCCTATCCTACCCCTGCCCTACCCCTACCCTACACTAAACCCTACCCCACCCCTACCCGCCGCGTCGAGCGCGGCAACCGTTACACCAAATAATCCATATAGCATGAATTAGTATTCACGCGCGATGGCTTAGCATATTTCTTGTATAACTTTGGTGTTTCTTTACCGATTTTTATGATTCTTTTTTTATTGAATAGGTAATAATGTTAACTTTCTTATTAGGGATGAGTGATGAGTGTTATAAACATAAGAGTAGACAAATATAATTAGAAAGCTCCGAACTGCTAAGCTATCGGGAGTTAAAAGATAGACGTAGTTAAAAGATAGACATATATATGCTGTTGTGTTCTATATGTGTGTTATAGATAATTTTAAGGAGAATATTTCCGTCATACATGATTTCTATGTAGCTTTAACCATTAAGGCTGTACACGCGACGGAAGCTTAAAAAATTGAGTAACTTCTCCCGTTTTCTCAACATTTCTCTTCACTGCTCTGCTCCTATTAATCGTAGCGTTATGAAAAGTATACTATAACCTGCCCAGGAGTATGAAGAATAATTGTACAAAGTTTCGTTAAAATCCGTCCAGTAGTTTTTGTTTCTATAAAGAACATACAGACAGACATACAGACAGACAGACAGACAGACAGACAAAAATTTTACTGTTTGCATTTTTGGCATCAGTATCGATCACTAATCACCCCCTGATAGTTATTTTGGAAATATATTTCATGTACAGAATTGACCTCTCTACAGATTTATTATAAGTATAGATATATAAACGAGTAGCTTCCCTTTATAAGTCACTCTCCCTAAGCAATAACGACCCTTTAACAAGTTCATTTCAATTCGTTAGGGATTTTTACTCCGACGCGGATCAAAGTGTCCGCATTTACAATTCTAATTTGCTCAAAGACTTTTTCTTGTAAAAACGTTATTTTGCGGTTAAAGTGATATTAATTTCGAGACAACTTAAAAAAGAACTCCCAACTCCTTAAGTTGCTCCCAAAACAACCCGTGCATCATTAATATTTGAACAATTCGTTTAGTACTTTCCCAATGCCAGTAATGTATTGTTCTAGCATCGTTTATACCAGTGGCGAAGGATGAAATTTTGACGAAGGTAAGCCGTTTCGAAGTAAAAGAAATTCATACCGCTCGACAGTCCGGTTTCTCATACATCCATACATATTCATTAAAATAATAAATATGTATGTAGGTATAGACTTTTAAAAGGTAACCCGGCGGGAATAGATCTGTATGGACTCTTTGCCACTGGTTCATACTCGTTATCAACCCATATTCGGATCACTGCTAGCCAATAGTCCACCACGCTGGCCCAAGCAGACTTCACACACGCAGAGAATTAAGAAAATTCTCTGGTATGCAGGTTTCCTCGCGATGTTTTCCTTCACCGTTTGAGACACGTGATATTTAATTTCTTAAAATGCACACAACTGAAAAGTTGGAGGTGCATGCCCCGGACCGGATTCGATCCCACACTCTCCGGAATCGGAGGCAGAGTTCATATCCACTGGTCTATCACGGCTATATTGATTCATACAAATAAAAAATATGTCCTAAAAAATCTATGTGATGAGAAAACATAAACACGACAGAGCCGGTCTTCTACATACTCTTTTGATTATTAAAACAGGATCGTAAAAATAAAATGGAGGTTTTACTCTCATTTTGCTGCGAGTTTCGAGTCGTTCGTAACCAAAGGCTTGTCCCCTGAATTCCGGAAGACGTGAATGCGTAATGAGATTGAATTTGGCATGAATTTCGTTAGGTGCCGTAAGGTAATGTAGGTTTTAATGCTATACCGGAAGACATATCCCATTGGGTAGATACATCTAACTAGCAGCTAAATTATCAGCCTTCACAAAGCGAGTTTTGTGATGACACGCATAAACGAGACTTCTACACTAGCTATAGTTCTCTTTAGAAGGAATAGAGTAACATTTTCACCGACTTCCAAAAGGAGCTTCGGCTTTATGTATGTTCTTTGTTAAATAATAGGGTACTTGCCTCTCTTGTAAACAGTGTTTAAACTGAATTATGGAAGCTATATTTTATTTTGTCCCGTCAATAATTACTAGTAAAAAATTTTATATAAATGAAAAAATATCTACGTAAAATTTTTGCCGCAGAAACACAACACAATTAACAAGTGATTGGCGTTTGCAGTGATGAGATATATCACGTCACCGCAAGCTCCAATCACAAACCGATGTTTTGTAGCGAATGACGTCACAGTTTATGATTGGCGCTTCCGGTGACGTGATAAAATTACAATTTTGTTTTATAAAAATATTACAATTACGAGATAATTTTCACAAATAAAAATATGATTAGAGTTTCTAGGCAACTAAACTGCCTATATGCAAAAAATCTTCTGAGTTTTGTACAGCAGGCGAGTAGCTTATTGACGTATCATGAAGATGACACGATGGAAAACGTACTCTCCGAGGCATAGTAGTGTAATCACTACACTAACTTTCCAACTGCAAGCTGCCAATGTCTACTGGAAATTTCTTTGGTTTTAGTTACCGACCTTAATATTTAAGTTTTAATATCTGCGGAAACTAGTGTTCATACAGTTAGTAATTGATCTAGTAGGTAATTATAGCATGAGTTCGTCAATTTTTCGCAGATAGCAATAGCTAAAGTAAATCAATTTATACGATTTTGTAAATCATAATACGAGTAAGCTTCCGTCTGTTTTAATTCAATTTTTATGCAGTTTTACATGAAATTTTCAAAACTTTATGAGTTACAGGCTATATTTTATCTAGTTCGAATATTCGCTAGTAGGTATAATAAATCGATTTTAAAATTGATTACAAATGGAATCTATACCCCACTGCTACTAAGTACACAACATTACATTTCTACAATTCAACTTTTACAATACCTACTTCTGCAATACAACTTTTAATATAAGTTGTGCTGAAGAAACTAATAACTTAGCTTTATACCCTCAGCCTCACCTGTACAATAGAGCCAAGTAAATAGATGGCACCAATTTGTTTTATCTTTCATTTTCTTTGTTACATGTAATGTCCATTTTCCTAAGCAATGTTGTGACAGAACTTTATCTTACCAGCGTATATGTACTCGTAGACTGATGGGTATGTTTTACGACTGACGAGTTATGAGTAATGGGCGCGTAAATATAATCACTTCATTTTCCACTTAAGATAGGTCCCAATGTCTCTAAACCAAGGTCCGATAGGAGACCCCTTCAGAGTGCCCCTCTGAAAAATTTGTGCGAGTATTAAGTAGGTACATGTCGGTGAGTGAGTTATTTGATCGGTCTGAAAATAAATACGTTAATTATTGTGATAATATTAGAATCAAGTTTTCATGTAATTGGGTTTTAATTATTTACTGTTTAAATAACTAAGACTGTAAAAGGTTTCCACCATGCCGGACGTGGCGGCGCTCGACCAATAGGAAACGTTGACTTGGCCTCAACCAATAAGAAACGATCACGTGACTCTGGTCCAATATGGCGGCGGGACCGGTACACTTGGCAGTGTGGGAAACAATGATATCAGTGAATATTCAGGGAAACAATGATAGAAGTGGAATTTAATGTATTCTCCGTTATACTTATTACGCAAAAGATTTTACCTTCTGGAGTTCATATTAAAATGTAATCATTCTCGTACTTAGGGTATTCTCGGAAGCAGCCTATATTCTCTCTTTATAACCTCATATCTCTTTAATGTTGCCTTATATCGTTTTATGATGCTCACAAGTAAAATTAATGGCACTTGTTTAAAAATATACAAAATGCGTAGGCAGTAGCTATATGAGGTAGATATACTAAGAGAGGTGAGTGACATTTTTACGGTTGACATTATTTTGTCGATTCAATTTACTTGTTCTATATTAAGGTTTCGTATATAAAGATGTGTTACGAACGAAAATGGTATGAGATCGAGTTTTTATATTTAAATTGAGGTTTTTGCGAATATTTTAATATTACTTCAAACCATTTAGCTCAAGCTGAAAATTTATCAGACCATGGTCCTAGAACTTACCTAATGCCACCATAGTCCAACCTCAATATTTGAATAACTATTTATGTAAATCATTATCATCATTATCAACCCATATTCGGCTCACTGCTGAGCTCGAGTCTTCTCTCAGAATGAGAGGGTTCAGGCCAATAGCCCGCTGGCCCAATGCGGATTAGCAGACTTCACACACGCAGATAATTAAAAAAATTCTCTGGTATGCAGGTTTCCTCACAATGTTTTTCTTCACCGTTTGAGACACGTGATATTTAATTTCTTAAAATACACACAACTGAAACGTTGGAGGTGCATGCCCCTAACCAAACTCGAACCCACACCCTCCGGAATCGGAGGCAGAGGTATCACGGCTCTCCTTGTCCTATCTTATGTAAATACTATACTACAACTATTGAGATTGGACTATGGTGATATTAGGGAGGTTCTAAATCCAAGTTTAAATCGTACAAGTATAAAGCGTAGTTTTTCGGGATGATATGAGAAATTATGCCCCTAGACACTAATTACTTTCGCAACGACCTTTCGAAAACCCCTGCTTAAGATTACACTTTAATTTCTGGATTGCATAAAATCTTAATATATAAATGCAAAAGGTAATTCATCACGAAATCTCGAAAAACGCTTGACTTATAAAGATGAAATTTGGCAGGGACGTAGCTTATAGTTAGTAGGTATTCGCTTAGAACGGTTTTTGCGATAGGTCCAGGTCAAAGTGCAAGGGCAAGGGCGACTGAACCGATTTTAAAGGAATTTGCACTCATTGAGCAACATATAAGCTACATCTTAACCCAGGAAAAAATATGGTTTCCGCGGGATTTTTTAAGAAAAATAGAATTTGTCGTCGGCGTAGCTTGCCTTACTTACTCATTTATTATAATTATTCTATTAAAACTATCGCATTCATCTAGTAGTCGAATCTGAGCCGAAAGTGAAAGAACTCTCTGGCCGCGATAGCTATAGAGATATACATGGGACACAGGGTTCGAAAATATCGATGTAAAATCAATTAAAAACGCAATATGCTTTCAATCTATTTATTATCTTTGGCTATTTGTTTGTACACCATGAACTACTGTTACGTAAAAACATATATCTACACACCTTCGAAATTTTATATATCAAGTTACAACCTTAGTTCCAGTGATGTATGAAAACCTTAATTTAATTGTTAAATTGAATATTGTTGTATTCAGATTTATCAATGAAGCCGTGAATAATAATATGACAATTTGAATAATACGCAGCCCATGAATAATAATATGTAGGTAATGAATTAATCCCAGGCTACTATTGATTAAATTAATTAAACCGAAGGAACGTTATATTCGTACACGGGTATCGGTTAGTACATTAATAAAAATGATTGCGAAATACTACATTAAAAATTACATACTACAAATATTTTCTCATTTGTTTTTGAAAGAAGAAATAGAAAGTTAGGTATCGTTACGCACGTAACGAAAAAATACTTCGGTTATTACATAATTAATTAATAAATAATTTACAAAAAAAATATCTTATTTTATAATAATGTTACATAACCCTATTGCCCTTAACGGTAAAGTAGTCTTTTCAGCAAACAAGATTTACATTAAATAATAATTATTTTGGCACAAGGTGATTTTTAATGGGAAATTCGCATTTTCGGTAATAGTTAATCTAGAAGAATTTATAGGGAAGACATGATCTTTGCAATTTCTTTGGCTCAACATTTATTTTATAAATAGAAACATTTCATAGTACGTCACTCTACATCATATATCTTTCATATTTTTTCAACGGAAGAATAAGAAAAAGATAACTACATATTTTAAATTTCACTGAAATTATGGAATGTAGGTACCTATTCAAGAAGTTTTATTATTTAAAACATAAGTGTTTTAAATTTTTAATTTTTGTTGTTTTAAATAAAAATTAAAAATTTTGGAAATTATTGTTGATGTAAATCTAATTAATTTAATGGATGTTTGAATGTTTATCCTCCTAAACCATTCATTTTGATGAAATTTGATTAGTATTTTTGGCGTATTTCCTGCTAAGGATGAATGCTTAATATACATATAATCAATACATATATATATATTCACTTCATTCCCGTAGAGGTAGAAACCACGTCTTTCCAAATTTAGTTATATTACCTTGCAAGTCTTTTTTGCTTCTTCCATTCTCATCAATTTATTAATACAATTTCTTCAGTTAGGACAAAAAAAAAATTGTTTAGAGGACGTACTTTGAAATGCTTAGTTATCAATCTATACACAATATTTTTAGTAATTAATATTTACAATAAAAGAAAAATATTTACGTAAGTATTTTACAAAATGATGATCTTAAATTAGTAAAGACTATAATACAAACTACGGCATATCAGTTAAACGTGTTTACATTATTTACAATGGTAAAAAGTAAATCTAAGTCGCTTATAGTATCTCTATTTGTACTTATTTCATAAAAAAATATGTACGTTCAGATGTAATAATATCATATCACAAACACTTCCTCGCTCCAGCAGCCGACCGCCTCACACTGGAAATAAAAAAAGCTTCACTCAAAACTAAATTTTATGATACAAAACATTTAGGATTAAAAACACGAAACAAAATAAAATAACAATCAATTGAAATAAAATAAGAAATAAACTAATGTACTTCTGTAACACATTTACTCGTAAAGTATTTGTTATTTCAACAATTTTAATATTATAATGTATCTCATTACGCACATGTGCCGTAATGTAAAGTAAAATGCATATGTGCTGTAATGTAATATAAAACCTTTATCATCCGTCTAAAAAGGAACGGTACTTTTTTAAACCTTAGCAAAAAACTTTTATGTCAGAAAAGTGCTCAACATTTTATGAATAAAATTAATTATGTGAGATAAAATATAAAAAATAAACATTTAATTATTTCATTTTAATAATTTTGACAATTAATGACAACCATTTATCTGTAACAGAAACACAAAAATATTAATTTACTTTATTAGTAATACATTTGCCTAAAAAAAAATACGCTGGTGCTCGCACTTCGCTACCTGTGTAAATTTGTAAAAATGACAAACGTGTCAAAATGTCATCAAATGGTAAACAGACATAGATGCAAATTAATTTTCAGAAACTGTGTGTTTCCTCGCAAATGTATTGTTATAAAACGTCGTATGACATACGCGCGCTTTAATAATTACATCCTCTGCTTCCTTACTATAGCTCTCGCCTTTGGCTCGAGCTGCTGCGAGCTTACCGCACTTATATCATAATGTACTATTCACACACTGGTTTTAGTCCAGGATCCGGGGAGCATTTTTACAATTGATTACTATCAAGTTAATTTTCCGTGTTCTTCATATTGATGAGACGCTATTTACAAAAAATCATGATTCTGATAGCTAAGAAGATTGTTATGTAATGAAAATTTCTGACTGAAGCAACGAGATAATGTACCACGCAATCTGTAGGACAATGTGACTGTTAAGTTGTAATAACTATAAATTAAGCAAATGTTTACATTACTTACAAGACTACATAAAAAATTTGAATGATTATTTTTTTACTCGTTTATCCCATAGAATGGGGAATCGTTAGATCATTAAAAATACACAGCTAAGTAAGAATTAAAATAGTTGTGGTCGATTAATGAAAAATTACCATTCTAAGTCTGCATTGGTGGCGTACAGCTGCGGAACCCTACACTGCGCGTGGTCCAACACGCACCTGGCCGGTTTTTTAACATATTACAATATATCAAAGTAATAATCTGTTCCCAATGTCTTCACAAAATTAAATCAACTAAGCCTGTTTGACATCGTTTTGTATTGCAACTTTGTTCCCCAACAAAAAATAAATCGTACTTCTTCTACACAGAATAAAGAATGATCCAGAATAAGTCTCTACAAGTAGCGTGGTGAAACCGGTGAAACCCATAAAAAAACGGCACGCGTCTCCTTGACATCCGCTTATACAAACTTTTTTCATAATTTATATTTCAAAATTTAACACTAACAATAATAATGTAAATGAATATAATAATCATAAATTACCAATAAAAAATACTCAATCTTATTTCTTTACTTTTTGTGAGCAGTTTTTAAAATATTTAAAAACATAACACGCCATTTTTCTTGAATAATATTAAAAATTACTGGTGCGACGCTTCGTGTCGTACTGACTCGAGAATGTGTTCGTTTTTGAACTTTGTATTTATAACGGCTACGACACCGTCGTGTTCCGTGCACTCTATCTGCCTTTTATTCTTTAATCTGTGTTCTTCAATGAAAACTTTTAAATGTGAAACAACTTCCGTGGTTTTTATGTTTTGAAAAGCATCACGTCAGAATACAGGGTAATTATGTATCTCTGTTTACGATTTAAAACATGAGATAAATAAGGTCAATATTAACGTAATTAATACGTAAAAAACAAAGATTGGATGTTTGCAAAATAAATAAAATTATTAAAACTGCAAAATCTTTTAAAATATCGTATTTAGATGAAAATTCATACATTTTTAACTTCCTTACGTGAAATTTTTCAATATATAATTAACTGTAACCATGAATTATTTGTTTGAACGCCGATACAAACCTAACGTTCATTATGATCATCGACGTCATTAATTCGTGCAATTTTGTATTGGACGTTTTTCAGGGATCCGTGGCAGTGCCGCGAATATATACCCTTTAAATCTCTTTAAAGTTATTTTAACAAAATAACTTTACTATTAGCATACTTTTCAATTGTATACAATTTAAAAAAAAAACTGTCACCATCCCTACTAACTAAACTATTAATCTAGGCTGTTCACCAATATATGTACTGTTATTGAATATGGTATGCTGACTGTTAATATTATATTAAGCAACTAGCTGACGAAGACTTGATTTTCGACGTAAACAAAGTTGTAATTAGGCGTTAAGCTCTTGTTTGTGGTGTGTGTGGTATCAACTTTATCCCGCGTACTAAAACATTCTTAAACTATTTTAATTTTAATGATGAAAACCGGCTAAGCACGAGTTGAACACGCGAATACGGTCACGATAGTCAAAATATGTGGAGTAAACAGACATAACTATTGCTATATTATAAGATTTCGTTCGACTTCAAATATGCCTGTTGGAAAGCGATGATGGGGTTGAAGATGAGAAGATGCCTATTCACTATTGCCTTGAAGGTGCGCAAATTATACGTATTAGACTACTTACTCTAATACCTATAATTTGAGCACCTTCAAGGCAATAATGCATTGACTAATAGTGAATAGGTTGGTTTAGTAATTTATTTTTACATATCTTTTGATTTAGAACCAATGTATACCACGCATTGCTTGTTAAGAAAAGGTATGTACAGATGCAAACAGAAAACAAAGTAAGTATTACAAGGATCTCGTTTTATATTTTATAAACTAATCTTTTTAAACTATATAAAAGCATACATAATATTCATTTTTCTAATTTACTTTAGACTTGATAACTTTAATACATACTAATACGTGTTACAAGAAAGCATATAAAATAAATACATAGATATATATACTCACATGATTGCTACGTTAAAAGGGAATCGTATTCAAAAGGCGTTGGATCGGCTGCTCGGAGATGTCACCATAATATCCCTCCGGATATATTCGACACTTCTATTTGGTCCTCCATATCTATATTCAAAGCTCGAACTTGTCTTCTTTTATATCTCAAACGAAAACTGGCCCAAAGAATCAATGAGATCAGCATTAGAGTTATAACCGCAATCATTCCTATGTATTGGGCATAGCTAGTGTGTGCAGCTTTAAACGATGAATATTCCAATCTAACGTTAGGGTTTACGGTGTACGCTTCAGTTGGTGCAGGATATCGAATGATTTGATATTCAGTCGTCCAAATAATTGGTTTAGATTCCTTTGTAGAAACCGGCGTGTTTAATCGTCTACCCGAAGGTTTTTCCATACGAACTTCCCTCGTGTCGTCATCTTTTTTAGGCAAACTGGTGGTTGCAATATAGGGTTCGATATCTAAAAATCTATGATCAATATTCAATTTATCATTCTGAATTTTATTTTGATCCAAAACTTTGGATGACTCCCTATTTTTTACATACGTCGTTTCATTCAAATAATCATTAGAAGTTATTTTATTTTCATTTCTAGTAACTATGCTCTCCAGTTCTTCTTTCAATGATGTCTGAATATTTCTGTTTTCTATATTGGTTTTATTAATCAGAACAGCATCAGAGTCATTTTTAGTCTTAGTACTGTTATTATGTTTAACTCTCTCAGTTTTATTATTCAGATATCCGTAATATCTAAGTAATTTGTTTATCATTTCTGTACTATACAAATTTACTGGTGGAAGGCTCTCACTAATAGTGAACGTCTCTGGGAATGTACAGTTGTACTTAGATATTTCTGACTTAGCCTCTAATGATGAAAAGTAACACGTCTCACCATGTGGAAAACTTTTGTTCGAGTTCAACCAATCAGATAGCCATAATTCTGCACTACAGTTAATACTATTTCCATGTAGTCTTAAAGTTTTTAACTGGCTTAAATAGAATAATAAGTCATTTCGTATTTCAGTAAGGTTGTTCATCCTTAAGTCTAAATACTGCAAATGCGAAAAGGCTGCTAAAGCCGCCGAGTCGGATAACAATTGCTTCGCTAAGCCAGGGCTAGATTGGAGGTGCAACATTTGGACGCTCTCGGGTGAAGATAGAGGAAATGAGCCCTCCTTTTCCGGCAGAGACATGTTTAAGTGACAAAGCCTCAAGTCTCGAAGTGATAACGGGCCGTCAAAAGTGCTCGGCGACAAGAACTTTATTGGGTTATGAGATATATCGAGCATTTCTAGAGATAACAAATCGTCAAAGACACGCTCTTGAATGTATTGGATCTGGTTACTTTTTAGCAATAGGATTCGAAGGTTTGGTAATTCTTTAAAATCTGGCGTGGTAATGTTTTTGATCGAATTTTCGTTAATAGATAGATATTTCAAACCATCGGGCAGTGACCTTGGCACCTTGGTAAGCAGGTTCTTATTAATATTTAAAAATAGTAGCATTTCTAATCTACCCAAAGAGTCGTCTTCGATTGTGGCGATTTTGTTATCACAAAAGTCCAACGATTGCAATAATGGATAACTATCTAAATCGCCACACCTTATTGATGTTATTCTATTTCCAACGAGGGATAGAAAGCGCACAGAGTGGGTGAACGCTTCAGGGACTTGGCAAAGGCCGGTCCTCGATGCATCGATTTGTTGTAGTCTGCGGCCGGTACCGACCAGCAATTGTGTATCCAACTGTGTAATTCCTAAATGCGGGTTATCTGTAAGGAGCAGCCGCGCCAGATTAGGTAATTGCTGTAAAGCGCCCGGCGATACTTTCCTTAGATTATTGTGCGATATATCCAAATGCTGAAGCAACCAATTGTTGAAGTAATTGTTGTGTATGAATTCTATATTGTTGCGGCTCAAATTGAGATGTTGAAGATTCTTTAAGGGCATAAAAACGTTCGTCAGTACTGTTAAATTGTTTTCCGACAAATCCAAGGTCTCTAATTTTGTGAGCCCAAAAAAAGTGTTTTCATAAATCTTTGAAATGTGATTTCTATTTAAAATTAACTTCCGAAGGTTTGTGAAATTATTAAACAGTCCGTTGTTTATAAATTGCAGTTTGTTAAAGGATAAGTCGATTTCGCGAACGTTGGTAAACTTTACGTTAATTCGTAACTTCGTTATGCTATTGTTCCTCATTATAATGGAGTAAGTATCTAAATAGGGAAAGTCGACGTCGATTCTACTCGTATTACAGGTTCTCTTGTATTCTATAACGATTTCCGTAAGAGTTTTGTTTGAACTGTTTTGTATCCAATTAAACAGCGTTAAATCTTTTTGGCAGCAAACTTCCAAGTGATGATTATTTACCTCGTCCTTCAGAGTCACGTTGAAGGTACACATTTCACACATTGAGTTACTACATTCACATACTTTCGAACAGGCCGATATTAAGTTATTCACTTGCCACGATATTATAAAAATTATTACTAAACATTCCCTAAACAAAGGAGCCATTTCGTACACTGAAAAGTGTTCACTTAAGCGGGATTAAAAACAAGGTGGCACTGAAGTTGGCGTAATTGAAACTTGTTACTTCTTGGTTGAGCGTGACAAATGTCCATACCAACGTTGCGTAAGTAAAACATAGTTGGCATTGTAAGTTCGCACCACAGACACTTTCAAGTAGTCACGTAAAGTTCACTGTCACTCATGGTCGCTCGGCGCACCTGAATTAGCTGGAACGCGACACTCGGCGACTGTGGCGGAGGCGGAGGCGACACGTGCTAGTCGCGCGCTGCACAGGCCACATCGGCAGGCGGAATCGTATCTCATCGAGCGACGTCGCTCGCCGCAGACTCCGCTCGTGCTGGCGCCAGCGAGTCTGGCCGCGAACTGCCTTAAGCGACGGCAACTCGCGCGGCGCCGGCGCCCTGCTCACTCCGCTTACAACCCCTCACGACCACATTTTTATTTAGTCAACTGACTTCTACGCCACTATTTATACCTATATCATCTGCGAGTGTCTTACATCATACTCGGCGCACCCTGCCACGATTTTGGTAACGTAAAGTATTCGGCGCGCTCTATATCACTGCCTGTCCGGAGATACGAGCAGCTCCCTGCCGAGTGCTCCCTGTGGGAGAGCATGATTTTAACTGCCGGTAATTTAGGGAAAAGTGCTGTTGTGTTCTTCATAATTTGTCTCAAATGAAAAAAAATTTAATGTTGTTGTGTTATTTCGTTTATGATTAAATATTTTCAAGTTTGTAAGAGAATTTGATTTTATTTATTTTTATAGATGTATTTTATTGTTATCTCAAGAATTACATTTCTTGAATCATATATCTATACTTTTCATAAATTTCGATTGTTCGTAAATCATAAAAAAATACGAAATAAAGATTTTTTGAAATTGAACCCCTAAAGTGGTGAAATAGAGATTGATAGTTTACATTGATTTCCACGCGGACGAAGTTGCGGGCGTCCGCTAGTTTATTAATAATATTGTAGGTTATTGTACCTAACCTAAACCTAAACCTACGGAAACCATGAATTTTTCGAGACTTTCTGACACAGGTATTTACTTAAAAGAAGGTCTCCAGCCCTATTATTTAATGTACCTAATGTTTAAAACGAATAAATTTTATTTTGTAAAGTGTTAAGTCAGTATATAAATCTATCTCTTTTCTAAATTGTATCCAGTTCAGTAGTTGCGGTGAGAAAGAGTAGGTACACATACATTAAAAATCTCGTCGTTTTATCATATCCTATGTACCCGTTTAAATAATGTTCAGTAAACACACATATACTCATTTACACAAACCTTCGAATTTGTTTATTACTAGCGGTCGCCCGCAACTTCGTCCGCGTGGAATTCAGTTTTTCACGAATCTCGCGGGAACCATGGATTTTTCCGGGATGAAAAGTAGATGTGTTAATTCAGAGTAAAATCTATTTCCATTCCAAAGAGCAAGTAGCCGCAGCATAAAGGAGGAACAAACACACACACACACAAACTATCGCTGTTATAATATTAGTGTTATTTTCAGTTGTCCAATAGTCAATCTAAAAAGTCTAGAATGGAGGGTGGAGATTTACTCCAGCCGTCTTACTATTGTAGTACCTACTTCTAGCACAGGGTTTCATCTATTAAAATCGAAGAAAAAGTAAATATTGATCACAATTAAAATATACGGCTAATATTTTTATAAGCAGCCAGATAATATTTTTTGCCTACTTATGCTTACTTATTAAGAGTGAGAGTCCGTAATTAATTACCGACCGCATATAGGCACATATTTAGATCGCTACTGCGTTACATGACAAAGCTTTTAATGCTACAATTACAGAGAAAGCCTTTTACCAGCGGCTACAAATAGGAAAAAAAGCATTAATTCCACGTCCAAATATAATAATGTCATGTGCAATTGACAGAATAATATATTCCGGCCGCTGCGGACGAAAATATTTTCTTTTAATAAAATTATTGCATCTCGAGTACCATCCATTTCTAGGGGGCACCTTCCCCGAATACATTTATTAAAGTGACCCACAGCTTACAGGCCGAAAAATAAATCATAGTCAGGAAGTGGCGGGTTTTTGCGGCTAACCGAATAAAAAGGAAAAATGGTATGTCTACAAACAAAGAATGTTTCGTGTAGTAAGTTGATAAACCTGTGCCTTTTTGTAGTTCGTTTTGGGAGTCACTTTTTTATATGGTCGGTTGTATAGAAAGTCAACTAACTGTCAGATTATTTTGCCGTTAGTCAAAGATCGGTATCAGTAACAATCTTCATCTATTTGTTTATTGAAATGAAAAGTATTATAAGTCCTGGAGTTTTAGGCAACCTAATTGTAATCTATTTTTAACCGACAAAAAAGGAGAAGGTTCTCAATTCGACGCGTATGTTTTTTCTAATGCTTGTTACCTCATGACTTCGTGATTTTTAACCAATTTTCGTTTGTTCCAACAACCAATTTACGTCTTTGAAGTCGGTTCTAATTTTTGCGTTAAAAAGATTATATAATATTCATTATACATCTCAGGATTGTAACTTGCTTGAAAGACTTGAAATTTGAAATTTGCTTATCTTGGAAATTAAACTTTGGATCTATATGTCTAAGTTAGTTATTACACAGTGAGTAGAAATAGTACTTCTGAAATGCTAATGATTTATTGCTTTAGATAGTTTTTTTATGATCTTTAATAAGTTTTGATAGGTTTTGTAAAATATCATATTTATGTCCAAAATTATTTTGTACTTAGCAAACAACTGGCAAGCCAACTACATAATTGTAACTAATAGTCCCTTGAGATTGGACCGTTTTTAATCACGCTTCAAGTTCTGAGTAACTTTGTCTGGCATCGAACTTCTTCGTATCGTGGCAGAGATACTTCTATTTAAAATGTATTAAAATACTATTGTCAGATGAGATAGTAGTCTAGGGCAAACTTGACATTGAATAAAAAATAAAATCAGATTACAATAGTCATACTGAAACACGAATAATAAGAAAATGCAAATATAGTTTAAAATTTTAAGGCCAGATTCGCCATATTGGATAGACAAGAGACTAAATAAGTTTTGTCACTCTCTAGGTATATGTCTAGTGACCAATCGAGTAAATAAGCTACCCTACACTTATCAGAAAGTCCGTCCACAATTTTGTTTCTGTGTAATGATTATAAGATGTAACTATGCAATACTGGCTTATGACAATGCTTTAAGAAAAGTCGAATCATACTTAACGGTATAAACTAAAAAGCTTTTAAGTATCTTGTAACTTTTAAAAAATAAGTAAGGTCTGACCATCATGGGCACGTTGTCCATTATAATAATGCACAGTCAGTATTATTTTTACTCGTTATTATAAAAATTCCCCTGTGTATCACCGCCTTAACACAATTAGCACAAACAGAGTCTTATTTCAACTGCGGGGTATAAACCACGATCATTACGGTAAGTAATCGAACACTATTAAATACAATTTGGCAACGGAAAAAAAATTGGAAATAAAATAAACGGTGAAGGAGGAAGCTTTATAGGCCATTAGCGAAGGGTAACAGCGCACTGTTGGTAGGAACTAAAATTGCGCCCAGGGTGAAACGAAATCGCTGTCATTAGGGTAACGAGGGGCTGACGCAGCGGGGCCAACTCTTTGCCCGAGACCTAATGAACCGCCTCTACCCTTGGCAGCTCGCCTGCAACACTGATTGCTCTCTGTTGCTTCGGAGGTATTTTTGGTGTTCAATTAAAATTTAAAATGCTGCACTGGCAATTATCCGGGGTAATGTGTCTGTACAAAACGTAAAAGACTAAATGAATAAATGGTCTGCCATTTTTAGTGACTTGAATCCAAGCATGGTGACTAGTACTTTCTAAATTACTTTCTAATTAATTTATTTATTCGAATACTATATGCAAAAAAGGAAAAAAAAGATATGCAGAAAATTGGAAAATTTTAGAAATATTCAATACTTTATGAATATTTCTTACTCAGCTGAACGTATCTGGATGAAATTGGTAGGTACAAAGAAAGGTTATTATTTCTGTCTTAGAGTCTATATCCCTTGGACTATTGTCTGCCCACAGAAATGGGATCTAAATGCAGTTTGGCGGGCTCGGATGTTTATGATAAGAGTAACTGACGGCAAACATAACTGACATTATCTATTGCCGATCTACCGATTACCGATCTCTATTGCTATTGAAACCTCTCTGAAGAAAATAAGAGTTAAAATTTTCTAAAACTTGAATTCAGGACTTGATGAACAAGTCAATTACCGATCCAACAAGGCAGACAGCAGGACATAATTCATCATCATCGTTATCAATCCATAATCGGCTCACTGCTGAGCTCGAGCTTTATCTCAGAATGAGAAGGCTGCTACCAAGCTGGCCCAATGCGGATTGGCAGACTTCACACACGCAGAGAATTAAGAAAATTCTGTGGTATGCAGGCTTCTTCACGATGTTTATCCCTCACCGTTTGAGGGCTGAGGATATAATTACCAAAAACTAATAAAGACTAGGAGCAAGTTGCTTAAGTAATATAGATAGGTATACACTTCTAAAGAGCAAGGTCTGATGTGTCACGACCGAGGCGGGCCCAGTGTCAGTCTCAGCATGTAGACCGACGGACACTATCATGACCAATATTAATTAGCGAGCCTTTATCTGTCACGCTGCGGTTGGTGTCGAGCAATCTGCCAATTGCACTTGTCCCTATCTGTCGAATCCGTAATTACTCACTCGGCTGTAATTCCCTATGAGACCTCTTTTGGGCAAGAAACGAAGATACATATAAGGAACTAGTTAACAAACTAAAGGAAGGCACAGAAACCTAATGAGTTCAATCCATACACTTAGTACAATTGTTACTCTACTCCACACTTTTACAGCATCTTTTTTGCGTATTTGTAGCATATTTTGTAGCATATTTGTAGCATCTTTCGGAACGTATTTGTAGCATCTTTCGTAGCTTATTTGAATTTACTGGGAAAAGTGCTTAGTTTCTTCGAAGTAATTGCTAATTAAACTTATGTTTTTTATGAGGAATTAGTTATAAAACTAAAGGAATGGACAGAAACCTAATGAGTTCAATCCATACACTTAGTACAATCGTTACTCCACTTCACACGTAGCACTTTCACAGCATCTTTCTTTGCGTATTTGTAGCATCTTCTTCTTCTTTGTCGCTGCGCTCTTGACAGAGCGGTCGTGGTCTTTAGGACGTGTTGGAGGCAGATGTAATACGCCTCACGAGCATTCGCCACTTCTCCCTTTGTGTAGTGAGTCGCGTACATTCATGCAAGGGACCGCCTACAGCAGATTTAATCTGGTCGGTCCATCGCATGGGTGACCTTCCGCGTGGCCTAGTTCCCTCCACCTTCCCTTGCACAACAAGGCGTTCGATACAATCATTCCCTCGCCGGGAGACATGTCCAAAAAACTGAAGAATGCGACTGTGTACTAATGTCGAGAGACGTTGTTTATTTGTAGCATATTTGTAGCTTATTTGTATTTACTGGGAAAAGTTCTTAGTTCCTTCGAAATCATTGCTCATTAAACTGGCTTTTTTTATTTTTACACCGTTAAATTAACTATAAATTAACCACTTACTCTATGTTTAACTATTTAGCTACCAAATTATCTATCATCGATAAGACCAACTTTTATATTTCAACTCATATTTTCAATATTTTTTTGTAGATTAGGTCTCCGACATTTTGAAACTACTCGTGCCAACGATTTACTCGTATGAAAGTTATAATGACTCTCATAGCTCGGAGGTGAGAGTTTAAAGGAGTATGAAAAAAGTTTTAACTGTATTTTTTATGTATTAACATTTAAACGAGCAATTATACCATATATATTATGTATATTTAGAAAGCTCAAATTATGCATTTAGATAAGTTTTTGTTTTGAATTTTTTTTTTTATTCTTTACAAGTTAGCCCTTGACTACAATCTCACCTGATGGTAAGTGATGATGCAGTCTAAGATGGAAGCGGGCTAGCTTGTTAGGAGGAGGATGAAAATCCGCACCCATTTCGGTTTTTACACGGCATCGTACCGGAACGCTAAATCGCTTGGCGGTACGTCGTTGCCGGTAGGGTGGTAACTAGTCACGGCCGAAGCCTCCCACCAGCCAGACCTGGACAAATTAAGAAAAATCTCAATCTGCCCAGCCGGGGATCGAACCCAGGACCTCCGTTTTGTAAATCCACCGCGCATACCACTGCGCCACGGAGGCCGTCAAAATACTTATGGAGGTATTTATGTACCTAGTTATTTTTTTAATTTGTGTAATTAAAAAATAACCATAAATCATCGAAAATTACAACATAACAACAAACGAGCCTATTTTTTTGAGAATAGACGATTGCTATTGAGATATACAGGGTGTGGCGTAAATAATGGATAACCCTGTACCTGCCGAAGAGACTCCTAATGGGCTATAGGAATATAGATTTTTTTTTATTTATTGAAGTTTCGTTTTGAGAAAAATGGCTTAAGTCATGTTTTTATAAAAATGGGTACTTTCACTTACTAATTTTGCTAGAGTAATCTCAAATTTTGGAATTTTCTTTTTCTGTTTTTTTTATAATATAGCTTAAGAGTTGTGCTACTGTTATTGATAAGGAATTTCTAATTCGTTACTCTAGTTTTGGCAAAAATTAACATGAAAGTTCAAAAAAGCCTTATTGATTATTCAGTTTGTTAATTTTGTACATCATATGGTTTAAAAAATCTCTATTAGAGCTGATTTGCCCATTATCTTAAAAACATGCTTGCTTAATGCAGATTCCGAAACGGTATAATACTTATTACATATCGCGATATTTACGAAAAAAATTGGCAATAGTCAAGAACATGTCCTTGTTTTATTTTTATTAAGTAAATTATTAAGCTATCACAAACAAATTATCTATTGCAATTTAAGTTGACTAGGTTTACCAGTGGGTGTGTGGGTTGTTTTAAAAAATAAATAAAAAACATAAAACGATTTTTTTTTATTGAAAAAGCTAAAACACAAAAGTTTACATTTTAAACTAAATGTTCAAAATGGCCGCCATTTGCGGCAATGCAGGCCCTGCAACGACGGATGAATGACCTTTTCAGGCGTCGTACAAAGCCAGCTCTCTTTATTTCGTCAGCAGCTTGAAAAATCCGGACCTTTAATTGTTCCAGGGATGTTATCTCCGTCTTGTAGACCTTTTCTTTTAAACATCCCCAGTAAAAAAAGTCGAGAGGATTCAGATCAGGAGATCTTGGCGGCCACAAAAACCACTGCCAGATAACCACTGGTTACAAAATGATGGTTGCCCTGCTCACTACGCACGCATTGTCCGGGATCACCTGAATGATGAATACAATGAGAGATGGATTGGTCGTTTAGGACCCATTTTGTGGCCGAAAAGATCTCCTGATCTGAATCCTCTCGACTTTTTTTACTGGGGATGTTTAAAAGAAAAGGTCTACAAGACGGAGATAACATCCCTGGAACAATTAAAGGTCCGGATTTTTCAAGCTGCTGACGAAATAAAGAGATCTGGCTTTGTACGACGCCTGAAAAGGTCATTCATCCGTCGTTGCAGGGCCTGCATTGCCGCAAATGGCGGCCATTTTGAACATTTAGTTTAAAATGTAAACTTTTGTGTTTTAGCTTTTTCAATAAAAAAAAATCGTTTTATGTTTTTTATTTATTTTTTAAAACAACCCACACACCCACTGGTAAACCTAGTCAACTTAAATTGCAATAGATAATTTGTTTGTGATAGCTTAATAATTTACTTAATAAAAATAAAACAAGGACATGTTCTTGACTATTGCCAATTTTTTTCGTAAATATCGCGATATGTAATAAGTATTATACCGTTTCGGAATCTGCATTAAGCAAGCATGTTTTTAAGATAATGGGCAAATCAGCTCTAATAGAGATTTTTTAAACCATATGATGTACAAAATTAACAAACTGAATAATCAATAAGGCTTTTTTGAACTTTCATGTTAATTTTTGCCAAAACTAGAGTAACGAATTAGAAATTCCTTATCAATAACAGTAGCACAACTCTTAAGCTATATTATAAAAAAAACAGAAAAAGAAAATTCCAAAATTTGAGATTACTGTAGCAAAATTAGTAAGTGAAAGTACCCATTTTTATAAAAACATGACTTAAGCCATTTTTCTCAAAACGAAACTTCAATAAATTAAAAAAAATCTATATTCGAATAGCCCATTTGGAGGCTCTTCGGCAGGTACAGGGTTATCCATTATTTACGCCACACCCTGTATATATAGATTGCTATCAAGGCAAGAATATCTGTTAATAATTATGTCTGAATTTCTATGGACATCATATACAAAAAGTTTGAGCTATAAATATTTTGTTTCGAAATTCGACCAAAATATTGACTCAGGTATAGATTTCGCGGAAGTTAATTTTATGGATAGACTTTTCAGGTATAAAATTCACTGGGTGTAATCTTTCCAGTGTAACCAAATTCCATGCATATAAAGTTCCCGCAGCCGTTAGCTATAGGTAACTAGCGGCTATGGGTAACTATGCTATGGGTATTCAGGCTTACGTTGATTAATAGTTCCAAAACTAATAATTACACCCTGATGGGAAAAGGGTAGCGTTATGAGGTTGAAGCGGTCATTTTGTAGGCGTTGACAGGCCATAATTTGAATATACAAAATTCCACTACTATGTCTACGTTTTTTATTGAATGTTGTATTAATAATATCATTTAATGACGATCATTTAATAGATGTAAAAGTATTTTTTATTAATAACTAGCGGACGCCCGCGACTTCGTCTGCGTGAAACCCTACTACTACGCCTACCCCTACCCTACCCTACCCTACCCTACCCTACCCCTACCCTACCTCTACCTTACCCCTAGACTACCCCTATCCTACCCCTATCCTACTACCCCTATGGTAGGGACCATGCGACATTAAAAAATTAACTATTAACGCTAGCGTAATGAAAAATATACTGTAACCTGCCCAGGAGTATGAAGAATAATTGTGCCAAGTTTTGTTAAAATCCGTGGAGTAGTTTTTGTTTCTATAACGAACATAACACGCGACGGAAGCTTAAAAAATTGAGTAACTTCACCCGTTTTCCCAACATTTCCCTTCACTGCTCTGCTCCTAGTGATTGTAGCGTGATCAAAAGTATACTATAACCTGCCCAGGAGTATGAAGAATATATGTACCAAGTTTCGTTAAAATCCGTCGAGTAGTTTTTGTTTCTATAAAGAACATACAGACAGACAGACAGACAAAAATTTTACTGATTGCATTTTTGGCATCAGTATCGATCACTAATCGCCCCCTGATAGTTATTTTGGAAATATATTTCATGTACAGAATTGACTTCTCTACAGATTTATTATAAGTATAGATATTTTTAATATAAAACATATCCTTTCGTGTGTGGGGTAACTGTCAATTTAAAGTTTAATGGCTGTCATCTTTCACGCCTCTTTGAAGTGCCGCTGCCACCACGATTTCTTTAAAGTTTTTGTATGGGAGCTCTATGACTTATTGGTTGGAATCATTATGAAACAAGCTAACTTTAAAAAATATATGTAATTGTTTTTGCTAAATTACGTATTCACTTACTTCCCACAATTGATACTACATTTACTCAGTAAACCGCAGAATAATATCGTCACAAAATAAAATAACACTCAATGGTTATGTAATGAAATAAATATCTAATTATATTATATTTCAGGATTAAGGGTCAGTTGCGTTAAATATTGTGGTTATGACCATAGTTATGTCTACGACAGTCGTTGGGCTAATAGTCGAAGAATCCTTATTAATTAATATTAAAGCAATAATTATAATTATGTAGGCTTATAATAATATTGAATGGAGCAAAATTACCCTTTATCCTTAAGCTTGGGTCCCGAAATGAATCTGAAAATGAGAATGATCCGTGGATTTTTATTATCCTTTATTGCGACCGTCCATCTAAATTAATGTGCGTATTAGATATTGCTTAATTAAACGTATATGATATATTATAATTTAGTTAACAGTAAAGTGGCCCATAAAGGGTTTTTAGAAAAGAAGTTTTCGTGAAGGGATACTCTGTGACATTGGGACTATTGAACCGATTTAACTGAAATTTGGAATGGACATAGATTATGTCTTGGGTTAACATATTTTCAGGCCCAAAATAAATAATAGTTCCCGGGAGATTTTCGAAAAACTCAGTTCTTAGTTAATAATATTATAAACACGAAAGTTTGTACTGATGTTTGTATGGATCTTTGTTTGGATGTTTGTTTAATAATAATAAATAAATAAATATACTTAAACAATACACATCACTATCTAGCCCCAACGTAAGCCTACAGAGTAGCTTGTGTTATGGGTGCTAAGATAGTTGATATTATAATATTAATTAACAATTATATACTACATATAAATACTTAATAATACTGTATGACTTTTTCAAAAGAGCAACTGTTGAGTTTCTTGCCGGTATCTTCTCAGCAGAACCTGCCTTCCGAACCGGTGGTAGAATCTTTACAAATAGTCAACTGACGTGTCAAAAGTGCTTGTAAATAAAACCTACTTGAAATAAATGATTTTTGATTTTGATTTTGATTTGATTTCTTATATAATGTACAGTGGAAAACACCCATGCTCATCACACAAATATTTTCCAGCTGTGGGAATCGAACCCACGGCCGTGGATACAGAAAGCAGGGTCACTACCCACTGCGTCACGCGGCCGTCAAAATGTTTGGATGTTAGTTACTCTTTAACGCTGCAACAACTAAACCAATTTGGCTAAAATTTGGAATAGAAATAGATAAGTGGTAATAAAAAGTGGTGGTAAATAGAATAGTGGATTTTTGTTACTCTATAAAGTCACGGCTACTTACCTTACTTACTTTTGGCTGAGTTTTTTGTGGGCTCTTCTCGGACCAAGGCGCGTTTGGAACCCTCGTAACTTTAATTTTAAGTTTTTGAATAATTACTATCACCATTATCTTAAGTCTAATATTATTACCTGACATTTCGAAAGAGCTTATAAACTAAGCCAATTTAAAAAAAAAATTAATTTTGACTTTGACTTACCCGATTTAGCTGAAATTCTCTGTCTTGGTACCCATAACACAAGATACTGTTAGTTTGGGTCTTGATAGTGATGTGTGTATTGTTTAAGTAGATGTTATATATTTATATTTATTAATCTATATATTTAGGTACTTACCCGATTTAGCTGAATTTTGGATTTGGATAGATTATATCCTAGACATATGGGTTGCCCCGAAAGAAACCATGATTCCTGCGAGATATGCGAAAAACTGATTGTAATAATATAAAAAATACTACTGACTGTTTTGGCTGCTATTTATAAACAATTTGTGCAAACCCTAATTCACACCGCGAGTATCAGCTAGGAATCGTATCATCGAAAAGTATCATCATCATCATCATCCATCATCATCATCAGTCGATGGACGTACTGCTCATGACATGGCCTCTTGCATTGACCTCCAGAAACAACAGTCTCGAGCCGTCAACATCCAGCAGCTCCCTGCAACTGCTTGATATCCTCAGTCAACCTAGTGGGGGGTCGATCAACACTGCGCTTTCCGGTGCGAGATCGCAATTCCAGCACCTTGGGACCCCAACGTCCATCGGCTCTTCGAACTGTGTGGCCTGCCCATTACCACTTCAGCTTGTAGATGTTCTTTATTTATATTTATTTATTTAGGTACCTATTTAATTTAGATTTCTAAACATCTATAACATTACATTTCAATAATATCGACTATTACTATTATTACTGACAGGTATATTGTTGCCAATAGACCTGATATAGTGCTAGTCGATCGGTCAGTGCGTCGTGCAATAGTTGTTGATATTACAGTTCCACATGACGATAATCCGGTTAAAGCCGAAAAGGAAAAAGTATCAAAATACTTGGACCTTGCTCACGAGATTACCGCCATGTCGAATGTTGAGTCAACTATTATTGTTCCGATAGTTGTTTCAGTCAATGGTCTTATAGCGAAAAGCTTCGACCAACACCTTAAGAAGCTTTCGCTTAACTGTTGGATCAAGAGTCGGATACAGAAGGCAGTGATTCTTGAGACGGCGCGTATTGTGAGGAGGTTACTCACTCTGGAGCCTGACCACCGGTTGCTTGGGCATTCAAATGTCCCGCAGCGGGAGGGCTGAATTTTTTTTTATAAGTTTTTAATAGTGTTTTGTATATTTTATGTATAGCATTGTTAAAAAATTAAAAAAAGGAGATATAAATAAATGAGAGATCGACTATTTTCAGTAAAGATGAAGAAAATACTTCAGACAGACAGACGTGTAGAAATTAAAATATCCGCAGAATTCCGCAATGAAGTCTGAGCTGTTGCCAAATCTAGTTAAAACATTCCTTAGTATAAATCTTGCGGCAGACAGACAACAAAACTTTTGCGCTCATTATATTATTTGTGATTTGAGACATTTTCAGCGATACGATGACAATTTATTACTTGTTTATTGCTCGTCTGAAACTTGCGTAATGATATACGAGTATTTATTAAACACTAGCTGACGCCGCGCGGTTTTACCCGCGTGGTTCCCGTTCCCGTAGGAAAACAGGGATAATATATAGCCTATAGCCTTCCTCGATAAATGGGCTATCTAGCACTGAAAGAATGTTTCAAATCGGACCAGTAATTCCCGAGATTAAAATTCGCGCTTTCAATCAAACAAACTCTTCAGCTTTAGTTTGTCGTACATTAGAAAATGTTGAAACTAGACTATTCAGACAGCGCGACGGGAGTGGCGTGTTACAAGTGTGCCCGGCTCATTAGAGAAATTAAAATTTCTTGGGCTAATTTGTTTCTTCGTCCCTCCGTAATTAAATTTAAAGAGAGGCGCGTTTGTTGCGAGTTTCGAGCAGTGTTGTTTTGATTTAGGGGAATTAATTAGTGTAAACGCCGAGCGCACTCGCGCTGAATACCGGTGAGGTGAAATTTTCTTAATGGCACAGCGAGTTTTCTGAAAACGAGACAAGTTAACAGTCTTTAGACGGGTTTTAATTAGGTATTTGACCAATTGAACTAACTAACATTAAACAGAGATACATAAAACCTCTCATGTTATGGAAAAAGAGGAACGAACACCAGGACATTGTTGATAAAAGCCGAACAATTGATAAGACATTGTCGATTAAATTCTCAAGTCAAACTGTAAGTAACATTAATGGTGAATTGGACAAAGTTATAAAAGTAGCGAACCATGGTGGCAGGGCGTATTCCTTCCAAGCCATCTTCTTTAATCTTTTAAAATTTGATGCGCCCGATAACAAATATGCCCGCTGGAAAATGATCAACAATGTTACCACTGGTTTTTAAATATCTTTAACCGACTTCCTTCAATATCTATTCAGCAAAAATTGGCTCTAAGGTTATGAACTCTTTACTAAAAAATCTGTTCTTAGATTATATTATTTTTTTATTTAAATATCGGTTTACAAGTTACAAGTACAAAACTTATTTATTTTATTAATTCTCAATCTCGTCATGAGCATTAAGTTTGTTTTAATACAAATTGTTACACAATCATCGATCTAATAATTTCCTCTTTATACACCATCAACTATCCTGTCGCCAACCTGACTACCATAAATTTTTGCCCATGTCATACCACCGCTGTTTACGCCACGGTTTGCTGATACAGCAAACTGATACACATCATCCTTTGGTAAATCAATAACGTGCCTGGCCTGTCTCGAATCCAAAACTGCAAACTCGATCCGACCCGAACACGTCTGGTCGCCATTGTGTTTACACCAGAAAAGCGTATAATTGTCTACATCTTTCACATCGTCCCACCATAACTCATAAGTTCCATTTTCATATGCCACTTTCCTTAAAGAATTGATTTTCAAGTTACGCGTATCTTTTTCTGGCGGAATATAGATGTAACTGCTGTTTTCAGAAGAACCGTTTATATTAGCTGTCCACACGTAGACATCGAGTGCATCAAGTGATGTTTTGAATGTAACGTAACTTTTGCCATTAGCGGGATAAATTGTATTAGTCGTATCACCATCGGATACCTGTACTTTGTATGTAAATTCAGGTCCAGCTTCTTCTATTTCTTCAATGTCCTGCCAATAGACATTTATAACCCGTTCATTATTACTTACAATGTTCTGATCAAATGCTCCAGCTATCATTTTTGGTGGTCTTATTGGCCTTTCAGCTAATGTAGTGAATACTAAAAATGTATAGTCAGACCAGAATTCTTCTGAAGCTGCGCGTTTTGATTTAATACAAATTCGTACCTCATATTGCATATGAGCATATGGTAAATCTATTAAATTGAATTCAATCACTTCCGTTTTCGAAGGAATTTGTGATGTATCTACAGTTCGGAAATGTGTTCCATTGTCTACCTTAGATATCTGGTACTGTATTTTATAATTAACTCCACACTTTAAGAAATCGACTATGTTATAAGGAATTCTCCATTTGAGAACTACATTATGAGCACCATAGGATACTACTCTTAACTCATACGGAGGGTCTGGTTTGATGATAGAAAAGTGATCTATGATGAAGTTCTGATTGTTGCAGCCAAATAAATTACAAGAGCTCAAGTAAAAATGTAGTTCCTCTTCTTGTTGTCTATATCTAGGCGAAGTAGTTGGATACCACACACAGTACCGCGTAGTTTCAAAACTAAAAGGTACACATGGTGGATTCACAAGGTTATTATGTAAATAAAAAGTTAATTTGTAATTAACAACACTGTAAGCTTCAGGACTAGTCCATGAACAATTTAACGATTCAAGATTCTTAGAAAAACAATTGAAAACAGTTATATCACTTGGAGGATTGTCGACGACTGTTCGGGAAATGCAGCGTTTATTATTTTTCAAATTGTGACAACTGTAGGTGGCAAATTGCTTTTCTGGCTTCGCAATGTACAACCTGCGCGTTGTGCTGTTCACTATCTCGGATTCTAATTTTTTTCCATCTTTCATGATAAAAATATCACTGGCTGAATAGTTACTGCCTACAACACAAAATAATTCCAACGGTTCACCATATAGTATGTTATGTTCCTTCGGGTAAATACTTATTGAAATGTCTACGCCTCCACATTTACCCGATGTGCTCGGTAAACTTATAAACCACAATATACACCAAATCCATAATTGAAACTTTAGTATTTTTCTGATACGTGCATGAAAAGCTGGCATACTAGGTATGTATATATGTACATTTATCTTTGATTGCAACATCCCATGTACCGTTGGCGTAACCTAAAAATAAAAGAATAAAATTAACATAATGTCAGTCCCTATTAAATGTAGGTATTGATATTTATATCAAGGATTCAAATTGCCTTGCCTTTATATGTAATTTTGCAACAACTGTATGAATCTATACTAATATTATAAATGCGCAAGTAAGCCTGTCTGTATGTCGGTCTATCTGTCTGTTACCTTTTCACAGCTAAACGGCTGAACCGATCAAGATAAATTTTGGTATAATGGTAAATGAGACCTTAGAGCAAAACATAGGGTACTTTATGACCCTAAAATAAAAATAGAAAGAGGTGAAATAGTGGTTAAAAGTTTGTATGGAAAGTCCTTCATTTTTAGAGTTACAGTTTTAAAAATTGGTTCATTAATCATGAAAAAAATACGAAATATAATGCAATTCAAGAATTTTTAAAATTCAACCCCTGAAGTGGTGAAATATGGGTTGACAGTTTACATTGATTTCCACGCGGAAAAAGTCGCGGGTGTACGCTTAAATTATCGACAGAAGTGATAACATAAACCAGTTGCCGTATGTGTGAGAGAAAAGGAAACCAAACAGAATGACGCGGTAACGCGTTACGTTACGAAGCAATTTACCCTTCCCTTAAGAAGTTATTAAAAATTAAATTAAATCCTATTTTAGAATTTAAACTATCGTGAGTGTTATGCATATTAATTTATTATCAAACAACGGCTAAAACTCACGTGATATTAGGTCGGAGTATGCCCGTGCTCCGACCTAATATCTATTTTTTTTAATTTATTTATTCATTTATTTATTATACAAAAGTGTTACAGTTAATAATGTGCACCTTAAGCTAAATCTTTACTAATATTAATACAGATGAATGTTTACATGTACAAATTACATATATAAATTATTTTTAACATTACAGTAGCTAAATAGGAAGTAAATACATTTTTTTTTATTGCAATATAAAGATGTGTGAAGCCTAGGTACAATTTACAACAACTCCTGAACTAGTATAAAACTGTATATATCACGTGAGTTTTAGCCGTTGTTTCATAATCAATTAATTTAAATTAAATCCATTTCAAATCCATTCATCTACATCTTCCATTTCATCAAGATACCTAAGAGATGTAGTGTTCAATAAAATTATAATTATGCAAAGTATGGTTTACTTTGCATTATTATTATTATTATTATTAATTCGCATTACTATTGATACTGGGCTAAAAGGCTGGACTATCTTTGACGTATGCTAGTTGACATTAACGAAATTGAGATTTTATGTAAAAATGTCTTAAGGTGCTTACCGTGGCCATATTTCACAGTAGGTAAATGACATTTCGATTTGATGTTTATTTTAATAGGTTGATAATAAAGACCAAAATAATTAATAGGTCAGTCGATTAGATAAAACATCTATTGAATAAAAACTTTCTACAGGTTACAGGTTGGAAGTTAAGAAGATACTTAGTATTTTGGATTCAGATAATTTTATTAGTACGGTTTTTATTAACGTACCTGTGTGTGACTGACAGAAGAAGTGTGATTGACAGAAATGGAATTTAACTGTTGTTTTTATAGCTACTAGAAAAACAGTAAATCTTCCTGTAACTTTAAACAAATATAAACATTGATAATATTTATCTAATAACTAGTAATGACATATTTATATATAGTTACAAGAATAATCGGTAGATTTTATAACGTATGTGTAACGGTATAAATTTTGTTTTGTCTGGCTATCTGTTTGTTCTGACTAATCTCTAAAAAGGCTGGACCGATTTTAACAGCAAGGACATTGTACTGTAGGTAGGTAATCGTACTCAAATGAAAGGTCTTGATAAGAGAATTTTAAAAATATTTAAAAAAAAATAAAATTGATACTTGAGTCCAATTTTAATTTTATTTTTTTAATATTTTTAAAATTGTATTTTTAAAATATTTAAACAAATAGACGACAATAGACCATGCCCTTTTTCTCCGAAACTATGTACCTATCTAAAATTTTGAACAAAATACAAAAATTAGTTTTTACTTGAAGATTTCGGGAAAATATTTAAACTTTGAAATTTTTGTATACATATAAAAGGTCACAAAATGGAAAATTAAAAAAAAAAAAATTCAATCTGCATCATGTGATACACTAAACGAATGGTCTTAATGAGAGGATTTTAAAAATATTTTTATTTTGAAATAAATAGTTTCCAAGTTATTCAAGAAAATATACCACTCCCCCCCCCTTTCTCCGAAAGTACCAAACCTAAAATTTTTAAAAACATTCAGAAGTTAGCTTTCTACTTGAAGATTTCCGGAAAACCTCAGAAATATGATATTTTTAAATATGAAGGTCACTTCTGGGAGGCAAGATGGAAAATTCAAAAAATATTTTTTTTTAAGTGCATCATGTGATACATCAAGTGAAAGGTCTTGATGAGAGGATTTCAAAAATATTTTTATTGTAATTTTGAACTAAATAGTTTCTAACTTAGTCAAGAAAATAGACCATTCCCTCCCCCCCCCTTATTCTCCGAAACTACCAAACCTAAAATTTTTAAAAAATACAGAAGTTAGCTTTCTACTTGAAAACTTGCATCATGTGACCAATAAAATGAAAGAACTTGTTATGAAGATCTCAAATATTTGTTTTTTGTAATTTTAAAATGAATAATATCCAAGTTATTAAAAAAACGACGAAAATTGACCAAACTGAGCGCACACATGCACAATTTTGTCTTTAATTCCACTATTTATTTATGTATATAAACTTCCTGAACAACTCAAGATTGTACTGTAAAAAAATAGGTTTAGCTTTAGATAATAATATTTAACGAAACAAATAAGCTTGAATATTATATAATTAGGTACAGTTTCAGCTGGCCTATTTTGGTCTTTATTATCATTATCAACCTATTGAAGTGGACAACAAAGTGTACATGCTATATGATGATATCCACCGGAAACATCGGATGACATTTGTAATTTGTATCAAATTAAGTGGATGACATTTTGGCAATTGATTTGTTTTTTTATTTTGGATATAGGAATACCAAAATAGAAAATAGGTCCACCGGTCAGTTTTCAAAAGCATGATAGATTAACAACGTTCGGAACCCTCGTGACGCGAGTTCTACTCGCACTAGTCCGATTTTTTTCATTTTAACCTCCATTTTTGCGACGATAACGCTAAGAAGGAGGTATACTATTCATAGATAGAGCAAGTCAACCTATCGCTGAAACGCCGAATATTCGAAATCTCAAAATATACAGCCATACCAATAATGTCAAAAAGAATCCAAAAAAATAAAAAGCTAAAAGAAAACTATGTCTTTTAAAGAATGACGAGTTGTAATAGTTAAAATTAAAAGTTAAAGTGTTCATGAATATGTACAAGTTTTGGTTATTCTAATACTTACCTACTACAATAAGTACGTTAACTATTTACCTTTAACAATAATTAGTGGTGTCGGCGCCTTGCGTCGTGCAGAGGAGTTCTGACCTTATTGTTCTGACCTTATTGTTGTTAATAATAACAATTGAACCCTTCCTAAACTGTATAAATAGCAAGTAATTATTTAATGTCTCATTGTACAAGGTAAAACGTGACAGTTCGCGTAGTCGTTCAATGCGCAGTGCCGACTGCCGCGCCTTGCGTTTGCAGGTCCCCCTCCCGCCCCCGCGCCCGCGATCGTGTGCGCATACAGCTGCGTCGTTAACATAATTATAGTTAGTTTGTGTCAGGAATAATTGGTCCTATCCAATTGGACTGTCTAACATTAAACAGAAATATATAAAACCTCGCATATGGCGGAAAAAGAGGAACTAACACCAGGACATTGTTCATGAGAGCCGAACAATTAATAGGACGTTGTCGATTAAATTCTCAAGTCAAACTGTAAGTAACATTCATGGTGAATTGGGCAAAAGTATTCCTTCCAAGCCATCTTCAAGAATTTGATGCGCCCGATAACAAATATGCCCGCTGAAAATTGACCAACAATGTTTCCACTGGTTTTCATCTTTCTATATCTATTCAGCAAAAATCGACTCTATGGTTATGAACTCTTTACTGAAAACCGGTGATTAGTTTATAATATTTATTTATCAAAATATCGGTATACAAGTCATTCATATAAAAGTTTTATTTGATTTATTAATTCTCATTCTCATTATGAGCAATATGATTATATGTTTCAACACAAATTGTTACACAATCATCGATCTAATAATTTCCCCTTTGTACACAATCAACTAACCTGTCGTCAACCTGACTACCATAAATTTTTGCCCATGTCATACCACCGCTGTTTACGCCACGGTTTGCTGATACAGCAAACTGATACACATCATCCTTTGGTAAATCAATAACGTGCCTGGCCTGTCTCGAATCCAAAACTGCAAACTCGATCCGACCCGAACACGTCTGGTCGCCATTGTGTTTACACCAGAAAAGCGTATAATTGTCGACATCTTTCACATCGTCCCACCATAACTCATAAGTTCCATTTTCATATGCCACTTTCCTTAAAGAATTGATTTTCAAGTTTCGCGTATCTTTTTCTGGCGGAATATAGATGTAACTGCTGTTTTCAGAAGAACCGTTTATATTAGCTGACCACACGTAGACATCGAGTGCATCAAGTGATGTTTTGAATGTAACGTAACTTTTGCCATTAGTGGGATAAATTGTATTAGTCGTATCACCATCGGATATCTGTACTTTGTATGTAAATTCAGGTCCAGCTTCTTCTATTTCTTTAATGTCCTGCCAATAGACCTTTATAACCCGTTCATTATTACTTACAATGTTCTGATCAAATGCTCCAGCTATCATTTTTGGTGGTCTTATTGGTCTTTCAGCTAATGTAGTGAATTCTAAAAATGTATAGTCAGACCAGAATTCTTCTGAAGCTGCACGTTTTGATTTAATACAAATTCGTACCTCATATTGCATATGAGCATATGGTAAATCTATTAAATTGAATTCAATCACTTCCGTTTTCGAAGGAATTTGTGATGTATCTACAGTTCGGAAATGTGTTCCATTGTCGACCTTAGATATCTGGTACTGTATTTTATAATTAACTCCACACTTTAAGAAATCGACTATGTTATAAGGAATTCTCCATTTGAGAACTACATTATGAGCACCATAGGATACTACTCTTAACTCATACGGAGGGTCTGGTTTGATGATAGAAAAGTGATCTATGATGAAGTTCTGGTTGTTGCAGCCAAATATGTTACAAGAGCTCAAGTAAAAATGTAGTTCCTCTTCTTGTTGTCTATATCTAGGCGAAGTAGTTGGATACCACACACAGTACCGCGTAGTTTCAAAAGTAAAAGGTACACATGGTGGATTCACAAGGTTATTATGTAAATAAAAAGTTAATTTGTAATTAACAACACTGTAAGCTTCAGGACTAGTCCATGAACAATTTAACGATTCAAGATTCTTAGAAAAACAATTGAAAACAGTTATATCACTTGGAGGATTGTCGACGACTGTTCGGGAAATGCAGCGTTTATTATTTTTCAAATTGTGACAACTGTAGGTGGCAAATTGCTTTTCTGGCTTCGCAATGTACAACCTGCGCGTTGTGCTGTTCACTATCTCGGATTCTAATTTTTTTCCATCTTTCATGATAAAAATATCACTGGCTGAATAGTTACTGCCTGCAACACAAAATAATTCCAACGGTTCACCATATAGTATGTTATGTTCCTTCGGGTAAATACTTATTGAAATGTCTACGCCTCCACATTTACCCGATGTGCTCGGTAAACTTATAAACCACAATATACACCAAATCCATAATTGAAACTTTAGTATTTTTCAGATACGTGCATGAAAAGCTGGCATACTAGGTATGTATATATGTACATTTATCTTTGATTGTAACATCCCATGTACCGTTGGCGTAACCTAAAAATAAAAGAATAAAATTAACATAATTTCAGTCCCTATTAAATGTAGGTATTGATATTTATATCAAGGATTCAAATTGCTTTGCCTTTATATGTAATTTTGCAACAACTGTATGAATCTATACTAATATTATAAATGCGCAAGTAAGCCTGTCTGTATGTCGGTCTGTCTGTCTGTTACCTTTTCACAGCTAAACGGCTAAACCGATCAAGATAAATTTTGGTATAATGGTAAATGAGACCTTAGAACAAAACATAGGGTACTTTATGACCCTAAAATAAAAATAGAAAGAGGTGAAATAGGGGTTAAAAGTTTGTATGGAAAGTCCTTCATTTTTAGAGTTACAGTTTTAAAAATTGGTTCATTAATCATGAAAAAAAATACGAAATACAATGCAATTCAAGAATTTTTAAAATTCAACCCCTGAAGTGGTGAAATATGGGTTGACAGTTTACATTGATTTCCACGCGGAAAAAGTCGCGGGTGTACGCTTAAGTTATCGACAGAAGTGATAACATAAACCAGTTGCCGTATGTGTGAGAGAAAAGGAAACCAAACAGAATGACGCGGTAACGCGTTACGTTACGAAGCAATTTACCCTTCCCTTAAGAAGTTATTAAAAATTAAATTAAATCCTATTTTAGAATTTAAACTATCGTGAGTGTTATGCATATTTATTTATTATCAAACAACGGCTAAAACTCACGTGATATTAGGTCGGAGTATGCCCGTGCTCCGACCTAATATCTATTTTTTTAAATTTATTTATTCATTTATTTATTATACAAAAATGTTACAGTTAATAATGTGCACCTTAAGCTAAATCTTTACTAATATTAATACAGATGAATGTTTACATGTACAAATTACATATATAAATTATTTTTAACATTACAGTAGCTAAATAGGAAGTAAATACATTTTTTTTATTGCAATATGATGTGTGAAGACTAGGTACAATTTACAACAACTCCTGAACTAGTATAAAACTGTATATATCACGTGAGTTTTAGCCGTTGTTTCATACATTCTACATCTTCCATTTCATCAAGATACCTAAGAGATGTAGTGTTCAATAAAATTATAATTATGCAAAGTATGGTTTACTTTGCATTATTATTATTATTATTACTAATTTGCATTACTATTGATACTGGGCTAAAAGGCTGGATTATCTTTGACGTATGCTAGTTGACATTAACGAAATTGAGATTTTATGTAAAAATGTCTTAAGGTGCTTACCGTGGCCATATTTCACAGTAGGTAAATGACATTTCGATTTGATGTTTATTTTAATAGGTTGATAATAAAGACCAAAATAATTAATAGGCCAGTCGATTAGATAAAACATCTATCGAATAAAAACTTTCTACAGGTTACAGGTTGGAAGTTAAGAAGATACTTAGTATTTTGGATTCAGAGAATTTTATTAGTACGGTTTTTAGTAACGTACCTGTGTGAGTGAATGACAGAAGAAGTGTGATTGACAGAAATAGAATTTAACTGTTGTTTTTATAGCTACTGGAAAAACAGTAAATTTTCCTGTAACTTTAAACAAATATAAACATTGATAATATTTATCTAATAACTAGTAATGACATATTTATATATAGTTACAAGAATAATCGGTAGATTTTATAACGTATGTGTAACGGTATAAATTTTGTTTTGTCTGGCTATCTGTTTGTTCTGACTAATCTCTAAAAAGGCTGGACCGATTTTAACAGCAAGGACATTGTACTGTAGGTAGGTAATCGTACTCAAATGAAAGGTCTTGATAAGAGAATTTTAAAAATATTTAAAAAAAAAAAAAAATTGATACTTGAGACCAATTTTATTTTTATTTTTTAAATATTTTTAAAATTGTATTTTTAAAATATTTAAACAAATAGACGACAATAGACCATGCCCTTTTTCTCCGAAACTATGTATCTAAAATTTTGAACAAAATACAAAAATTAGTTTTTACTTGAAGATTTCGGGAAAATTTTTAAACTTTGAAATTTTTATATATAAAAGGTCACTTTTGAGCAAAATGGAAAATTCAAAAAAAAAAATTCAATCTGCATCATGTGATACACTAAACGAATGGTCTTAATGAGAGGATTTTAAAAATATTTTTATTTTGAAATAAATAGTTTCCAAGTTATTCATGAAAATATACCACTCCTCCCCCCTTTCTCCGAAAGTACCAAACCTAAAATTTTGAAAAAAATACAGAAGTTAGCTTTCTACTTGAAGATTTCCGGAAAACCTCAGAAATATGATATTTTTAAATATGAAGGTCACTTCTGGGAGGCAAGATGGAAAATTCAAAAAATATTTTTTTTTAAGTGCATCATGTGATACATCAAGTGAAAGGTCTTGATGAGAGGATTTCAAAAATATTTTTATTGTAATTTTGAACTAAATAGTTTCTAACTTAGTCAAGAAAATAGACCATTCCCCCTCCCTCCCTCCCTTTTTCTCCGAAACTACCAAACCTAAAATTTTTAAAAAATACAGAAGTTAGCTTTCTACTTGAAAACTTGCATCATGTGACCAATAAAATGAAAGAACTTGTTATGAAGATCTCAAATATTTGTTTTTTGTAATTTTAAAATGAATAATATCCAAGTTATTAAAAAAACGACGAAAATTGACCAAACTGAGCGCACACATGCACAATTTTGTCTTTAATTCCACTATTTATTTATGTATATAAACTTCCTGAACAACTCAAGATTGTACTGTAAAAAAATAGGTTTAGCTTTAGATAATAATATTTAACGAAACAAATAAGCTTGAATATTATATAATTAGGTACAGTTTCAGCTGGCCTATTTTGGTCTTTATTATCATTATCAACCTATTGAAGTGGACAACAAAGTGTACATGCTATATGATATCCACCGGAAACATCGGATGACATTTGTAATTTGTATCAAATTAAGTGGATGACATTTTGGCAATTGATTTGTTTTTTTATTTTGCATATAGGAATACCAAAATAGAAAATAGGTCCACCGGTCAGTTTTCAAAAGCATGATAGATTAACAACGTTCGGAACCCTCGTGACGCGAGTTCTACTCGCACTTGTCCGGTTTTTTTCATTTTAACCTCCTTTTTTGCGACGATAACGCTAAGAAGGAGGTATACTATTCATAGATAGAGCAAGTCAACCTATCGCTGAAACGCCGAATATTCGGTCTCAAAATATACAGCGCTTCGACCAATAATGTCAAAAAGAATCCAAAAAAATAAAAAGCTAAAAGAATACTATGTCTTTTAAAGAATGACGAGTTGTAATAGTTAAAATTAAAAGTTAAAGTGTTCATGAATATGTACAAATTTTAGTTATTCTAATACTTACCTACTACAATAAGTACGTTAACTATTTACCTTTAACAATAATTAGTGGTGTCGGCGCCTTCCGTCGTGCAGAGGAGTTCTGACCTTATTGTTGTTAATAATAACAATTGAACCCTTCCTAAACTGTATAAATAGCAAGTAATTATTTAATGTCTCATTGTACAAGGTAAAACGTGACAGTTCGCGTGGTCGTTCAATGCGCAGTGCCGCGCCTTGCATTTGCAGGTTCCCCTCCCGCCCCCGCGCCCGCGATCGTGTGCTGCGTCGTTAACATAATTATAGTTAGTTTGTGTCAGGAATAATTGGTCTTGTCCAATTGACCTGTCTTACATTAAACAGAAATATATAAAACCTCGCATATTGCGGAAAAAGAGGAACTAACACCAGGACATTGTTGATGAGAGCCGAACAATTATTAGGACGTTGTCGATTAAATTCTCAAGTCAAACTGTAAGTAACATTCATGGTGAATTGGGCAAAAGTATTCCTTCCCAGCCATCTTCTAGAATTTGATGCGCCCGATAACAAATATGCCCGCTGAAAATTGACCAACAATGTTTCCACTGGTTTTCATCTTTCTATATCTATTCAGCAAAAATCGACTCTATGGTTATGAACTCTTTACTGAAAATCGGTGATTAGGTTATAATATTTATTTATCAAAATATCGGTATACAAGTCATTCATATAAAAGTTTTATTTGATTTATTAATTCTCATTCTTATTATGAGCAATATGATTATATGTTTCAATACAAATTGTTACACAATCATCGATCTAATAATTTCCCCTTTGTACACAATCAACTATCCTGTCGCCAACCTGACTACCATAAATTTTTGCCCATGTCATACCACCGCTGCTTACGCCACGGTTTGCTGATACAGCAAACTGATACACATCATCCTTTGGTAAATCAATAACGTGCCTGGCCTGTCTCGAATCCAAAACTGCAAACTCGATCCGACCCGAACACGTCTGGTCGCCATTGTGTTTACACCAGAAAAGCGTATAATTGTCTACATCTTTCACATCGTCCCACCATAACTCATAAGTTCCATTTTCATATGCCACTTTCCTTAAAGAATTGATTTTTAAGTTTCGCGTATCTTTTTCTGGGGGAATATAGATGAAACTGCGGTTTTCAGAAGAACCGTTTATATTAGCTGACCACACGTAGACATCGAGTGCATCAAGTGATGTTTTGAATGTAACGTAACTTTTGCCATTAGCGGGATAAATTGTATTAGTCGTATCACCATCGGATACCTGTACTTTGTATGTAAATTCAGGTCCAGCTTCTTCTATTTCTTCAATGTTCTGCCAATATATATTTATAACCCGTTCATTATTGCTTACAATGTTCTGATCAAATGCTCCAGCTATCATTTTTGGTGGTCTTATTGGTCTTTCAGCTAATGTAGTGAATACTAAAAATGTATAGTCAGACCAGAATTCTTCGGAAACTGCCAGTTTTGATTTAATATAAATGCGCACCTCATATTGCATATGAGCATATGGTAAATCTATATTGAATACAATCATTGCCGGTTTTGCAGGGAGTTGTAAAGTATCTACAGTTCGGAAATGTGTTCTATTGTCGACCTTAGCTATCTGGTACTGTATTTTATAATCTACTCCACACTGTAATAAATCAGCTATGTTATGAGGAATTCTCCATTTGAGTAGTACATTATGCGCACCATTTGAAAATACTCCTAAATCATAGGGAGGGTCTGGTTTGACGATGGAAAAGTGATCTATAGTGAAGTTCTGGTTGTTGCAGCCAAATATGTTACAAGAGCTCAAGTAAAAATGTTGTTTCTCATCTTGTTGTCTATATCGAGGTAAAGTCGATGAATCCCACACACAGTACCGCGTAGTTTTAAAACTAAAAGGTTCACAAGGCGGACTCACAAGGTTATTATGTACATAAAAATTTAATTTGTAACTAACAACACTGTAAGCTTTAGGACTAGTCCATGAACAATTCAATGATTCAAGATTCTTAGAAAAACAATTGAAATCAGTTACATCACTTGGAGGATTGTCGACGACTATTCGGGAAATGCAGCGTTTATTATTTTTCAAATTGTGACAACTGTAGGTGGCAAATTGCTTTTCTGGCTTCGCAATGTACAACCTGCGCGTTGTGCTGTTCACTATCTCGGATTCTAATTTTTTTCCATCTTTCATGATAAAAATATCACTGGCTGAATAGTTACTGCCTGCAACACAAAATAATTCCAACGGTTCACCATATAGTATGTTATGTTCCTTCGGGTAAATACTTATTGAAATGTCTACGCCTCCACATTTACCCGATGTGCTCGGTAAACTTATAAACCACAATATACACCAAATCCATAATTGAAACTTTAGTATTTTTCTGATACGTGCATTAAAAGCTGGCATACTAGGTATGCCATTTATCTTTGATTGCAACATCCCATGTACCGTTGGCGTAACCTAAAAATAAAATAATAAAATTTCATTCTTAATTGAATGTAGGTATAATTTTTTTTATCAAGTTAGGTACCTGAAATTACCTTTATATTCAGGCGTATTTCCCAGTGGATATGACTTCTGCCGCTTTTTGACGGTGTGGGTTCTAATCCGGTCCGGGGCATGCACCTCCAACTTTTCAGTTGTGTACATTTTAAAAATTAAATATCACGTGTCTCAAACGGTGAAGGGAAACATCGTGAGGAAACCTTAATTCTCTGCGTGTGTGAAGTCTGCCAAGCATTGGGCCAGCGTGGTGGACTATTGGCCTAACCACTCTTATTCTGAGAGGAGACTCGAGCTCAGCAGTGAGCCGAGTATTGGTTGATAACGACGACCTTTATACATTTTACAACAACAGTTATAGATATAAATACCAGATTCATGTGAAAATGAAAAAAGAAACGGATGTGTCTCGGGAAGCTCAAAATTTGTGTGAGAGAAAGAGGAACCAACAGAATGACGCCGTAACGCATTACGTTACAAATCAGTTTAGAATCCCTTAAAAAATTATCACTTTAAAAAGTAAAATTAAATCCATTCCAATATCTACACATTCCATTTCATCTAGGTATACACGAAATGTAACGTTTAAGAGAATTATAAAAATGTAAACCCTATAATATAAAGCATAAATAAATGAAAAACTTACTTTTACAGGTAGGAAGTTAAAGAGATACTTAATATTTTAGATTCAGAAAAATTTTTCGGCACGATTTTTAGTAACGTGACTAGCAGACGCAATCTTTGCTGAGAGTGACAAAAATGGATTTAGCTGTTATTTTATAGCTACAAGAAAAACAGACAATTTTCCTGTAACTTTAACCAATATAAACATTATTAAAATTAACAAATGAAATAATGATTAATAACTAATAACAACATATTTTTGCAATAACAAGGATAATAATCGGTATATTCCTCGGGTATCGGACTTGACATGCATCTATACAATGATTGTGTGAAACATCAAAAGGATATAGATTTATTCCACAATAATCAATATAAAATTATAATCACAAATAAAAAATAACAATTATAGGCGCTCAGTAACTAATGTATTAAATGCCAATGCTTAATATTATTTGACATGCAATAATAATTGACTTTTAATTAATAATTGACTTATAATGACATGCAATAATAGTATTAACATAATTGTAATTGTATTGTAATCTTTAATAATGTAACTTTTTTTGATATCCTTTTTTTTATATATTTAATTTTGTGATTTGTTTTTTTTTTAAATTTTAGCTTTTAGTTTATTGTAGTCTGACATTTTTTTTTCATATTAATTTGCATTGTTTAATTCGACATTCATTAATTTCTGACAACTGTAGTATTGACATAACGAATGCTGTGATAACCTATAATAATATTTATTTCAATGTAAATTATTAACATGTGACATTGTAATAGCTGTTGGTTATCCTAATAAAATAAATAAAATAAATATATTTTACCTCGTAAATGTAATGGTATAAATTTTGTTTGTCTAGCTATCTGTTTATTCTCGCTAATCTCTATAAAGGCTGGATCGATTTTGACAGCAAGGTGCAAGCTACAAAAAAAAACTAATATTACCTATTATAATAAACCCCCTACTTCATTCACAGGAGGAAAAAAGTCAAGCGACGTGGCTCTTGCCAAACTGCTGAACTCTTCGTGGCTCTCACCAGAATGGAAGCTCGTTGCTGCAGTCGGGCTGAGGACCCTGGTAGTTGCTAAGAAGACGATGTAAGGCGGCCGACCGTCTCGTATTCTGCGGGACCGTCCCGTAATGCTACATGTAATCCCGCGTTGAAATAATTAGTAAAAAAGTCCCGTAAAACTTTGGATAAGTCCCGCGTGTCCCGGATTTTCTACCACACGACAAACACATACACAACACCCACACGCACGAACATTAGCGCTGCCTCGTGCATCGCGCGTGATTTCGTTCTCTCTTTCTATCTACAGAACACTTGATGCGTAAGAGCGGGAGAGGCGCGCGCTCGAGTGATTGAATTGTTTTGTTTTTAAAATTACTGTGAAATACAAAGGCATTTGAGTTTTGTACCTAAGTTTTTAAGTTTTATGTTTTTAAGTAATTTTGGTAGGTATCATATGCCGACTAAACTTCTGTTTAGTCGGCATATGATACCTACCTGTTCAGAGCCGTTTCTGAAAGAACCACAGAAATTTTGCAATTTAAACGGCTTAAATTAAAACATGCACTGGCTTGGCACCGCCTTCAAACTGATCAGAAGGTAGCACATAGGTAAGATGTTATTTTTTGCTTTTTAGTTTAGGCTAATTGTTGAGTTGGAAGTCGGTTGAATTTTTTTTATTAAAATTTTTATGTTATTGTTGTCTTATCGAATTTCGTGGAATAAACAACACGCGTGTAGGCGTTCTCAGAATATTCTAAAATCCTTGTAATGGGTTTAAACACGCGACGCACCGTGTGATACAAATGAACAATAGTGAACTTGGCTATGGTTTTGGACAAAGAATTGCCTACGTTTTGTATGTATTGAAACTCGGACTAACGAGTGAAATAAAGTCTCATACAAGTCACCATGTGTCTAATTTCAAATTCTCGAACCCGTAACAATACTTTACTCTTTCTTTTGTGACACACAACTTTTCACCTTACTAGCGAAAAAATACAAGAATAATATATTTCTTGGCCCACGCGAAGTTTCTCAGCCAATGATCTTACCACTATCGCAGGCTCTTGGTCCTTGACGAACCACATGCAAGTTAATGAAGGAATCATTCGAGAGGTAATAACATCTCTCTGTCCGTAACACCATCCAAGTAAGCTTTGAAGTGGAAAATGTTATGACGCAGTCTTTGTTTAAAGATATTACGTTCCTCTCGCATCTCCGCGTTCGTAGATTCAGTTGTTTGCCTAACTAAGAGCAACGTTGGCTATGTCTTTCAACTATGCTGTTCATTGGCAAGTGAAATTGATTGATCTTTCTATACTATACATTATCTGATGAACTGTAAAGCGATTGAAGAAGATCGAAAAAGGAATTCCTCCGAATAGTAGAGCTCACACTGTTCTAATGCGAATTTGCGAGCTAAGAGTGATAATTTATAAATTACTAGCTGACGCCGCGCGGTTTTACCCGCGTGGTTCCCGTACCCGTAAGAATACAGGGATAATACAGAGCCTATAGCCTTCCTCGATAAATGGGTTATCTAACACAGAAAGAATTTTTCAAATCGGACCATTAGTTCCTGAGATTAGGGCGTTAAATCAAACAAACAAACAAACTCAGCTCAGCTTTATAATATTAGTATAGATTTAGGGACCACTAGCACGTTAAATAAATGACCAAGGTCTGTAGCTATGTGTCACGTCGATTCTTTTACTACAAACGCTAACGCTTCGAAACTTAAGAAATGTGTGGGAATGATATTTCTATTGATATTTAGTCGTACTGACTCGAGAATGTATTCGTTTTTGAATGTTGTATTTGGAGCGGCTACGACACCGTCGTGTTGTAGGAAGAAGACCGCGTGTGCTAGGTGGAAGGAAAACGCCGCGATGCCCGATGTGTTGGTCTGAGCAGGTCCGCACAACATTTGAGTCCACTGTCTACGATACTCTCTGAATAGCCGAAGATAGAATAATATGGCATAAGATCTCAAGGACAAAGTTCAGAGATGGAGGTGGTCACGACCCTCATACATGAGGTTTACGACTCACGAAGGAGGCAGATCATTTACTAACAGTTAGTACCTATTATAAAGTTTTCCTTAGTTAATCTATTCCGAGAAGCGGGCAACGCATTAACAAAACCTGTGATTTTGCTTACTCGCAATATACGGCGGTAATCACTTTACATCAAATGATCCGCATGCTCGCTTACTCTATGAAATACAAAGAAGCGTTCCAACATAATAAACTACAAGCCCTTGAACAAAAATTACATGTGAAATGACCCAACGTGAATAATGCTTAGACGGCTGTTATTATATCAGAAAATAACTCTGAGCACTATGCTGTCATTTCTGCTTGTCATTAACACTATAACAAAGTCGTACAATTATAATTGGTCGTAATTCATCATTTGTACCTAAGAAATTCCATTTACTCGCGTACTCACCACTGTACCGCTCAGAAATGACGGCGATTCAGAGTTACTTTCTGATATAGTAACAGCCTTCTAAGCGTTATTCATGTTGGGTCATTTCACAGGTAATGTTTGTTCAAGGGCTCGTAGTCTATAAGTTATGTGACCACTTCGCGGAACCAGTAGCTACGCTCCTGCGAGGTAGTGTTCTTTGTCTCATTGTGGTGGGAAACATCATGTCTCATGTTAAGCCACGAGTTTATGTTTGCTCAGCGATGCTAATAAGGAGCCGCATACAAAGACTGTAGCTCACGTCGCAAACACGCCGTGAATACACAACTCGGCGCGTTTAAAACGTACAAATTGCGTGTTTAGAAACTTTAGATTACAGCCGTGTTTAGATTTCTTACACACGATAAGGGTAAACTTTAAGTGCACTACAAGATAGATCCTCAGTGTTTCCACTGTAAAGGTTTGTTTTTTTTATTCAATACAAGTTTGCCCTTGACTACAATCTCACCTGATACCCGATACGATGTCGTATAGAAACCGAAAGGGGTATTGATTTTCATCCTCCTCCTAACAAGTTAGCCCGCTTTCATCTTAGATTGCATCCTCACTTACCATCAGGTGATATTGTAATCAAGGGCTAACTTGTAAATGTATAAAAAAACATTCTGTCGATTTGTCTGTTAATTGTCTACTGTGAAACACCCCTAACTTTATCATAATATCCAAACAGAATTAAAAGTAGACAACATAGGTATCCAGTCTATAAATATGTCGTGGTGGTTAGTACATCTCATGGTGATGTTAGGTGCTAGGAAGTCCTTACATAAGGGATATAAGATACCTAGCAGTGAACATCCATCACATACCTTAACAAGTTCTAGAATTTTACTGTGCCTGAACTAGATAATATATAGAAGAATTAAAATATGATAAAAAATAAAAATAATGATAATAAGAAAGTGAATACATTTAATGAAAATTGTTTAGTTACGTTACACAGTTATACCTTACAGTTATTTCTGCATATCGTCTCCAAAGAGTAAAAAAATCTTTTGTAGGTTTGGGTGTACTCTTCTATAATAAGATCCCCAAGACTGTGATGGACCCGCCAATGCATAGCTTTAAGCAATGTGTTAAAAAACATTTACTTAGTCGAGGTTACTACAACATTGATGAGTTCCTTAATGATAAAGATGCTTGAAGGCCGTTGGATCAGCTTCCACCTTCACACAGGAAGTAAAACTATAAGAAATTGTAATTGTTATCAATTGTAAATTATAATACTGTATGACTTTTTCATTTCAAAAGAGCAACTGTTGAGTTTCTTGCCGGTATCTTCTCAGCAGAACCTGCCTTCCGAACCGGTGGTAGAATCTTTACAAATAGTCAACTGACGTGTCAAAAGTGCTTGTAAACTGAGCCTACTTGAAATAAATGATTTTTGATTTTGATTTTTTTGATTTACTGACTCTTATAAAAAGGAATAGCGTTGCAACCGGAATAGAGGTCCGTACTTGCCTTTAAAAGTTGTTATAAATGTTGAAATCACACTTTTATCGCGTAAGTCGTTCCGGAAGCAGCGGAAATTATCATTCAGCATTTTTCTCGCAACACTCACAGCTCTCGACAAAAGTTTTCCACTGTGAAATGACATTTGAAAATAAATTTCCGCTTGCAGGCCTGCAGCTTGACGGAATTGGAACATTGGCTTAATAATAATTAATAGCCTCTAACCGCAGCGACTGTTATTGTCTTTAAAAGAACCCTTTAAAAGAAACCTAGGGACAGCAATTTCGACATTCCCATTTTTTATGCAATCATCATTAACAACTCATATTCGGCTCACCGTTGGGCACGAATCTCCTCTCAGAATGAGAGGGGTTAGGCTAATAATCCACCACGCTGGGCCAATGCGGATGTGGGGGAGATTCCCCCGGGGAATGATTTTAGTGGACTGTATTTTAAACGAATGTTAGGTGCTGGTGGAAGGAGTTTATTCGAAGGTTTCCTCTATTCTAATGGGCAGGCTTCTATCACCGAAATGAAAGGCAATTCAAACAAACCACCTACCTTTCGATGATCTGCTGCTGCCCAGCTGCTGGAGTCCAGCTCCCACGCCGACACGTGGGTGATGACGCGCACACGCACTTGGCCGCGGCCTTTTTACACCGTGTCTCTTTATCACCAGATCGAACGAAGTCAAATAATAAATAAAAAGGATTATTGTCACCCGAATTGATCGCCCGTTCCGAATAAACGGGCAGCGAATAGGAAGCGAAAAAATGTCCGACGAATAGGCGAAAGGTCGACAATACAATTGGCGAGCGACTGACGACAGGGCGCTCACAGCTCCGAGCGCGGTGAGGCAGTCTGTAGAATACCCTCAAAATCGGCGACAAAAGTACCCACCAAAATTGAGGAATTTTCGAACTCCGAATTAATCGAATATTTACGAACACCGCCCACCGTTAAAATGGAATTTTAACCCAGCTTAATAATGAATGAAATTGGAGAAAAAAAAAAAAATTAAAATGATTATATAAAAATAGAAACTGAGTTATATAAGAAAACGAAATAAGAAGGAATATGAATATAAAAGTATGAAGCTAAATAAAGTAAACTAATGGAATTAATCTGAATCTGATATAGGTAACGGAGACAACCTATGAACTGGTCGTTTCAAGAAACCGTATTCAGTTTTAACAGTGACGGAACGAATGACACCATCTTTAGGTTTCACTTTATGAACCCGGCCTAACTTCCATTGAAATGGAGGTACGTTTGGAGAATTTATATGAACTAGTATACCGATTTGAAAATTCTCGATGTTCTCAGTCCATTTACTTCGCTGCCGAAACGTATGCAAGTATTGGATGTGCCATTGCTTCCAGTGAATTTGAATTAAATTTTGAATTAACTGCCAACGCGACAACCTCTGTGGTCCGAACCACCACAGTTTGTAAATTTTAATTTCCGACGCGAAATCCGCTGGGTTATCAAATGAACGAACGTGTCTCCATTTAGCTGGAGACACTATATTAAGAATCGAAACGACGCGATTTGCTACATAAGTAGACCAGTTATAGGGAGCAGCCCGTAACGAACATAAAACAATGCTTGAATCGGTCCAAGCTACCTCCCGAGCGATTGGCACCTTGGACTTTATCGATTTACGAATAAATGTAAATAACGAAGGTAAGAAACTTGCAGCGCATAGTTCTAACCTCGGCAAAGATAATCTTTTCAAAGGAACTACACGAGATTTGCCTGATATAATATATACAGATACATTTTGATCTGGATGTACAAATCTAAAATATATAATTGCTGCGTAAGCAGCTTCTGAGCTACAACAATCAGTCGAAGATGGAACGAAACGAGAAATGTGGATGGTAGATAGTTTTGGAAATTCTGAAACTATACGAAGCCACTTACTTTGAATGTGAATTGGAACCTCTGCATCCCGGTCAACGCCTGCTAACCAAAGTTCTTGAATAAGAATCTTGGCAGCAACATTGACGGGACTAAGAAACCCGACAGGATCAAAAATGCGAGCAATTTCGGACAAAATTACACGTTTTGTTACTTTGTCGTGCAGAGGCTCTACGTGATATACAAACACATCCTTCAGGGGCTGCCACGCTAGGCCTAAACCTTTAATCGAACTGTCTTCATCAAGGGAGACTGTTGAAGACTCCACCTCCTTTACTTCATCAGAAAGACGTTGTAAAAACAAGGGGCTGTTCGAGCACCACTTACGAAGTTCAAATCCATCTTTTTTTAGAAGTTCAAAAAGTTGATTTTGGAGATGAATAGCGGATTCCACCGAATCAGAACCACTTAAAACATCATCCATATAAGTAGAGTGACGAATAACTTCAGCAGCTTCCGGAAATTCGGATTGATGATCGATAGCTAGTTGCTGAAGAACACGAATCGCTAAAAACGGTGACGACGAGAGCCCGTAAGTCACTGTTTTCAGTCTAAAAACTTGAGGCTCAACGGAAGTGTCTGTACGCCATAATATTAGCTGATAATTTTGATGTTTTTCATCTACGAGGATTTGTCTATACATTTGACGTATATCAGCAGTAAAGGCGATTTTATGAAAACGAAATCCACAAAGCAGTTCTCCAACATCGTTCTGCAACTTCGGACCTATAAGTTGAGTATCATTTAACGATCCTTGGTGAGTCGCAGCCGATGCATCGAAAACAACCCTCAGTTTAGTGGTTGAGCTAGAAGGCCTCACAACTCCATGGTGAGGTATAAGGTAGTGGGGCTGTCGAATATCACTTTGGACAAGTTCCATATGGCCAGATTTAAGATAATCTTCCATAAAATCGAAATATAAATTACGAAACTGATCATCGCGAGCAAAACGACGCTCCATCGAAAGTAAGCGTTTCATTGCTATCGAACGCGATTCACCAAGTGATGGTTCCCCTTCCCGAAATGGAAGTGATACGATGAACCTACCACATGTCGAGCGCTTGTGAGACTGAACGAATATTTCTTCACATCGCTGATCATCAGGCGATAGGACTACTTTTTCTGGAACAGACTCTATTTCCCAGAATTTACGAATTAAATTATCAAGACTGTTTTCTTGATCTGAGACGACGAAAGACGAAATCATTTTATGCGAATCATGATTACGAACGAATTTAAGGTCAACTTTTCCGATAAGAAGCCAACCAAGCGAACTAGAAATGGCTATTGGTGTACCAATAGGCCCACGAATAATTTCTCCGACGAAAATATCATCATAGACATCTCCTCCGAGCAAGATGTCAACAGATGAAGGCGAATTGAAATTTGGATCCGCTAACTGTAAATGTTTTATATGAGACCACGATTTTGTCTCAATAAAGTTTGACGGTTTAGCGGATGTTATATTTTTTAGAATTAATCCGCGAAGAGTAAATTCTAATCCTGAAGCCGTGTGTGATTTAACTACGGTCGTTACGAATCCCTTTGAACAAGTAGTCAAATCACCGATTCCTTGAATAGGTGTACCTAACTTACGACGAGTTAAACCAAGACGAGTAACCAGATCTTCAGTAATAAAAGAAGCTTCAGAACCTGGATCGACAAGAGCTCGAGCACGAATAAATTTGCCTGATGAATCGCGAATTAAAATTACAGCAGTTGAAATTAAGACCATACTGTGATTTGAAGTGACATCTGTCGAATACAAAGAGACGACATTCGTTGACTCATTTGAGGGTAGTTCCGATTTCGATAGATCTTCAGATGTAGTTTTTGAATTATTTGCGAAATGTAACATGGAACAATGATGAGAAGCATCACACACTGAACAACGAATTTTTGCGCATGTGTCTGTAAGATCATGCATGGGCTTAAGACATTTCAAACAGAGACCATTTTCTTTTGCGAATCTAAAACGGTCGTAGGGTTTTTTCTGCTTGAACGAATAACACGAAAATAAAGAATGCGAACCACGTTTACACAGCACGCATGTCGAATTCGACTGGACCGAATTACCAGATTTTGATTTGAAACTACTTGCAGTACTAGATTCAGGAGAAGTGACAAATGAGGACTTAGCACGAGTCGTATCTTGATTTTTTGAAAAACGCGTTGAATCAAAACGTGATGTTGAACGTAATGTTGACCTTGAACTTTCCCAAGCGATTATTTCGCGATTTAAAAATTCTTGGAGTTCACTAAAGCGAGGCACTTGATTTGTTGCGATAGATTTATCAAAATTAAGTCGCGTATCTTGATCCAACTTTCTATACAACATGTGAAATAACACGAAGTCCCATTCCTCAATAGGGAAACCCATAGAATCTAAGGCACCGATGTTTTCTAAGAACCCACTAAGAATAGTGCGTAGTCCGGAGGCGGACGGTGAATTTAAATTTGGCAGTTTATATAAAGCGTCCATATGCTGCATTGCTATTAATCGTTCATTTTTATAATTATATTCTAAAATGCCCCATGCTTTTCTATAATTACTACTGGTAATCGACATTCCTTTTAACAATTTACTAGCATCGCCACGAACGTACGATAATAAATATTGAAATTTAGCTACATCTGAAAGATCTTTATTGCGATCGATTAATGATAAGAACAAATCACTAAAAGAATTCCACTCTTTGTATTCACCGGAAAAAGGTGGTACCGATAAAGGCGGTAATTTTACTGCAGTATAATTTGAATTTAAATTTTGATTTACTTCCGGTTTTGGTTCGGAAGTAGATTCCTCTAAACCGAATTTAATACTCATAATTTCTCTAATTAAGTCATTAAAAGTCGAACGAATATTGCTATGTTCAGGTTTCAAAACTTTTGTGCTTTCCAGTTCCAAAGTTTCAATAGACGATTGAATTTGTTCAAATTGGTCCTGTATACGGGCGAGTCCCATACAAGAAACCATAAATTTTCGATAAGAATTCACGTCTGAGTTTACCTCCATACCTAACTCAATTATAGTATTCAATTCGCGCTCGATGCAACCTCTGCGATGCATTAAAGCAGCGTGCTCTGTTGATTCCGTCATATTGTAAAATAATTAATAAACTATAAATAAAAATAAAAAAAAAATAATAAAAAAAGTTCAAGAATAAAAATATTTTTTATTTACCGAACTTGGCGTATTCACTGCCGTGCCCACTACGGAACGGCTTACTACACGAAAACATAAAAACTCAAATATAAAAAAAAAAAAAAAAAAAACAAAAAAAAATTAACATAAATTTCTTAACAATGTCGTGAGTCGTAATCGTATCGTATGGCATAAATGCTACATGAATCCGATCAAACTTACTTCACTCAACGTAATCTCAAAATTAAAACAAACTAAAATGGACTAATTCAATACACCTCGAGTAGGTATATAGAACAATTACAAGCAATTACGATATATTTAAGATAAAATAATACGAACGAAACGAATAATAACTGGCGAAACTAACGAAAATTAGTAAGGTAGGTAGGTACCTCACTTCGTAATAAAAATTATCACTTTTACGAAAACTTAGATAATTACTTACGAATGAATTATTATTTATGATTTATGGGTTACGAAACTTACGCGGCACTAATTATTATTATTATATTATGCAGTTTTTAACGAAATAAATGGATCATCTAGAACTTGACCTATATAATTTAACTTTGAATGCGAAGAACGAACAAAGAATGAAACAATAGGTATGGCGTCATTCGAATTCCGATTGCAATGATTTTAGGTTATAAAATATAAGAAAATACGTGTATGGCGGGGTGATTCGAATAAATAGAATAAAGAAAACTTAATATCTGGCTACGAAGGCCAATAAATGTGGGGGAGATTCCCCCGGGGAATGATTTTAGTGGACTGTATTTTAAACGAATGTTAGGTGCTGGTGGAAGGAGTTTATTCGAAGGTTTCCTCTATTCTAATGGGCAGGCTTCTATCACCGAAATGAAAGGCAATTCAAACAAACCACCTACCTTTCGATGATCTGCTGCTGCCCAGCTGCTGGAGTCCAGCTCCCACGCCGACACGTGGGTGATGACGCGCACACGCACTTGGCCGCGGCCTTTTTACACCGTGTCTCTTTATCACCAGATCGAACGAAGTCAAATAATAAATAAAAAGGATTATTGTCACCCGAATTGATCGCCCGTTCCGAATAAACGGGCAGCGAATAGGAAGCGAAAAAATGTCCGACGAATAGGCGAAAGGTCGACAATACAATTGGCGAGCGACTGACGACAGGGCGCTCACAGCTCCGAGCGCGGTGAGGCAGTCTGTAGAATACCCTCAAAATCGGCGACAAAAGTACCCACCAAAATTGAGGAATTTTCGAACTCCGAATTAATCGAATATTTACGAACAGCGGATTTGCAGACTTCACACACGTAGAGAATTGAGAAAATTCTCAGGTATGCAGGTTTCCTCACGATATTTTTCGTTCACACGACACGTGATATTTAATTTCTTTAAATGCACATAGCTGAAAAATTGGAGGAAGATGCCACAGATCAGATTCTAACCAACGCTATCCGAATCGAAGGCAGATGACATATTCACTAGGCTATTTATTATTTTGTATTGCCAATATTTTTTTTTTTTTGTATTACCCACAGAAGTTAGTGACATTAAAAATGCTGAAAATATAACACTGACTCTATTAGTATTTCTATTCGTAGATACATATTACTGTTGTTTATGTATTCGACCGTACATTTTTTATTTAGATTATATTTTGATTAAAAGAAAACAAAAGTTACACTTTTGTCAAAGTAAATAAAAAAGCTTTTCATTTAAGAACGACAAATTACTCAAACATAGCTCAATTTATCAATCTCCTTGCCAATAAAACTTCCAAAATGTGCCTATGGGAGCGTTTGATGCTATACCAAGACATTTGTATTTATTAATGTAAAGTGATTTGTTCCCCTCAAAGACGCCCCGTTGATTGGAATATTAGCCAGCTGATACCAAACAGCAGTGCTGAGTGGTTCGCCCCCCAAATCTCATTTATTGGCTTTCAATAACAGAATTAGGAAGTCAAGGAGGTGCTATCAAAAAATGCATTTACGCCGCGGGCAATTGCGCTACGCCCTCGCAATCTACTTGCTTATTGTTTTATCGATTTCCCAAGAGTGGTTTTGAAGCTGTGAATTGAGAATTCATCACAGTTTTTTTTCATAATTATAACGTACTAGCGGACGCCCGCGACTAAGTCCGCGTGGAATTTAGTTTTTAACAAATCCCTCGGGAACCATGGATTTTTCCGGGATAAAAAGTAGCGTATGTGTTAATCCAAGCTATAATATATTTCAATACCAAATTTCAGGTAATTCGGTTCGGTAGTCGAGGCGTGAAAGAGTAACAAACATTCATATTATCAAAATCATCAGTTTTCGCAAATCTCGGGAATTCATGGATTTTTCGGTATAAAAAGTAGCCTATGTGTTAATCTAGAGTAAAATCTATTTATATTGAAAATTTCAGCCAAATCGCTTCAGTAGTAGCGGCGTTAAAGAGTAACAAACATCCAAACATCCATCTCTCTCATCAAAGGCGACTCTAAAACCCCTTCAGGTCCTTCAGAACCGATTCATGCGTCAGGCCACGGGCGCTCTGTGATTTGTGCGCAAAAACGACCTATATAGAGACCTAGATCTCCCCACAATAGCCCAATATATGAAACAGCTCTCGAAAACTTATTTTGAGAGAGCCGCCACCCACCCCTACCAACTAGTGGTTGAGGCTTGCAGGTACACCCCCGATCACAACGCTGATTGTAGATTTTAACGCCCAAAAAACGTTCTTTACGATCCTGACGATGACATCACGAACGACAATGCTTCCCAGGCAACACAAACACAAGCTACACAGCGTCCTCGCCGGCAAAGAAGAGGTCCTCGATATTTGACGTCACCCAGACGTGGATTTTTTAACTCACGATCCCGGGGGTGCCCGGACTGATACACTCAGGCCAAAACACCCTTCTCGAACGGCCCTCTAAGCCGTGGTCCGAGTCTCAGAGGAGACGCCTTTGGAGAGTTGTTCCGCCCATCTACTCTGCTTCAGCCTTCGAGCCCCATCAGGCGATGCTTCTGCGCTCGCCCAAACCCCCCAGTGACGCCGCTGAGGTCCCATAAGATGCCTACGGCACTTACACAATCAGAAAAAAAACAAAGCTTGTCCGGAGATTTATAGACTACAAGCCCTTGAACAAAAATTACAATATGTGAAATGACCCAACGTGAATAAGCCTTAGAAGGCTGTTACTATATCAGAAAATAACTTATTATGTAGTAGTAGTGGTAAGGGTAATTACAGGCACATGAGGCTTAATACACGGTCTATTTTTCGAAGCGTTAGCGATCGTAGAAAGAGAAGCTACGTGGTACTTGGCAAGGGGGGCTGGGTTCTTATTCATACGCTTCTCCCGACGTGAAACTTACCCATCGTTGTCTGTCTAATAGCATAATTATTTACCTCATCTTCATCATCATTTCTCACCGCTATCATTCAAACCAATTTATTAAAGCGGTTCAACTTTTAAGTCTCCATTTCTGAAACTCTTTAAGTTAGATAAGTCTACTTATTTACATAAAGAGAAAACAATGTAGTTAATTAAATTCAAGAATCGCTCGGGGCGTTGTTTTCGTTCAACGAACAGTAATTATTATAATAGGGGATGTGGACACTAATCTAATGAATTATTTATTTTGAATTTGGTTACATGGTATTAATAAAGAAATAATATGAAGAAACCAAATTACCGTCATTTATATATTTTGTTTGATGAAAAGTTTTACCCATAGGTGGTCACTTAACCTACTAACAGAATAAAAATAATATGTATCTAATAATATACATGTTTGTCAAAATTGGAAAGTGGAAATAAAATATATTATACTAGTTTTTGAGAGAGAGTTTTCACACTGTAGACCAATGATATTTTATACTAGAGATAGGGCACTAGCGCATCAAAACTGAGGCGAACAAATGTGCATAATTGTCTTAATTTCATTTAGTCGCTTATTAAACAACGAAAGTTATTTAAACACATTATAAATACTTATACTGTCATTACTAACACACTAACATATTTTAATTTAGTTTTTAAGTACCTATAACTACTAATATTACTAACAATAGGATATTAAAATTCAATCAATTGAAAGTAATTTATGGATTTTATTATCTGAAATAAAGATTATTATTATTATTAATATTTTAAATAAATATTGTCTACAATGTCGAGTTGTGTATTAAGGAAGTGTAAAAACTATATATACACAAATATATAATGTAAGTAAACACAAAATTGTGCATGTGTGCGCGCAATGGAGTCGCTAGTTTTAAGTTATTATTACGATATAAATGTATTAGTTTTAAGTTATTACGTAGTTATGTGTTGTGCTGACAAATAAATGATTTCTATTCTATTCTATTCTATTCTAAATTCGGATCAATTTTTGCGGTGATTTTGTAAGTACGAAACATATCTACAGTATAAAATAATCATTGCTGTAGACTCTTTAGCAGTGTAGACCTTACACGTTACCATTTTGTAATTCGTGTTAAAGGTCGCAAGAGACGCACATGAATAAATTAAAAGCATTATTCGAAATTTCACCGATGACTATAAAATTGTCTGGAAAAATTACCTACCTACCTGTAGATATAATTCGAATTATTCCGAAGCGAATCTACCGAATCATAATAAATAGGCCCACTCAAGCCATGTCTCTTACATAATCCATAAAAGTAATTCGTAGCTGAATTGTAGCTTGGTAACGCCTTGAATGGAAGGGGTGTAAGAACTCCAGGAAATATCAAAGAGGGCGCAAATTACAAATTCCCAACAGCTGCGTTTTAATAATAAGTAATTTTGTACTCTGTTGAACTTCAAATCATCTGAAGTTTCTACAGATGTGTCTTCATTCGAATCCATACACGATGCTGCGCCTTTTCGTACAAATAAAATGACATTTTTAAAATTGGTCCTCGCAGAGAGGGAGGTATTCAAATGGATTAACTTCTTTCTTTTTTAACCAACATGGAAAAGACGGAATTGCACAATTCTTTTATACATTATTTCTTTTCACTTTTATTTCGCGATTTCTGGGCCAAATTAATCGCGAAATGCATTTTGTCCTGCTTTAAGGATAAATCAAAATAGTCTAATTTCCTAAAAATCATTCTTAAAATATTGTTAACCTAGTGAGAATGTGAAATAAAGAAGCAATTTAAAAAAGAAAGCAAACATCCTTAATAAATTCGTGAATGTAAGTAGAAGAAGAAATAAAGATTTGAAAAATAAACATGACAGAAAAATATAGCACAAAATACAGTAAAATAATGCAGGGTACAAAACATAGTGTTGTGATCTCAAGAATACAATGACATTTGAATGATTAAAGTACCTAATAATAATTTGCATTTTGACTACACTATAGTCTGTTTTATCCTTTCGTCTTAATATACAAATGCGAAAGGTTTTCATCACGAAAATTTTGAAAACCGCTTGATGTACAAATCTGAAATTTGGCAAGGAGGTAGTTTATAGTTAGTAGGTTTCTCTCTTTTTTTTTTAATCTTTACAAGTTAGCCCTTGACTACAATCTCACCTGATGGTAAGTGATGATGTAATCTAAGATGAAAGCGGGCTATCTTGTTAGGAGAAAGATGAAATTCCACACTCCTTTCGGTTTCTACACGACATCGTACCGGAATGCTAAATCGCTTGGCGGTACGTCTTTGTCGGTAGGGTGGTAACTAGCCACGGCCGAAACCTCCCACCAGCTGGACCAATTAGGAATACCTCAATCGGAACAGCCGGGGATCGAACCCAGGACTTCCGTCGTTAAATCCACCGCGCATACCACTGCGCCACGGAGGCCGTCAAACTCAGAACGGATTTTGCGATAGGGCCGGATAAAAGAGATCTAAGGGCGGAAGAAGTACAAAAAAATAGCTTCTCAGCTGTAGGTATTCGTATGTAACATAGCCTCATTTGGAAGTCGGTTAAAAATAATAATAGGGTCCATCCATAATACATATTACTTTTTCAAAATTAATAACGTAGGGGTAGATGCTAATAAAACTTTTAAATGGAAATGTTCGAATTGGCTATAAAACTTAATGGCAAAACCGAGTCACTAAAAAATATTTACCCAATATTTTTTCTCAAATAGGATGGGTGTCCAGAAATTGGGTTGTTATGATAATTTTATTACAGTCACAGTGTAATAAAATTGTAAATACAGGTGTGTCGATGTTCATAAAGTGCGTGCTCGACACTTTTTTTGGGGAGCGGTGCTATAGATGGAATTGTAATGGTTCATGAATGTTGTTGCAGTAATAAATGAGAGCGACATAATGAAAATTGTCGTCGTCATCAACCCATATTCGGCTCACTGCTGAGCTCGAGTCTCCTCTCAGAATGAGAGGGGTTAGGCCAATAGTTCACCACGCTGATCATTAAGAAAATTCTCTGGTATGTAGGTTTCCTCTCGATGTTTTCCTTCACCAATTGAGACACGTGAAGTTTTCACTTTTCTCAAGAACTTTGAAAGTTGGAGCACATCCACTGGAATCAGACGCAGAGGTCATATCCACTGGGCTATCACGGCTCACCACGGTTGGAACAATATAGAGAAGATATAAGATGTATCTACATTTTAGCGCTGATTTTCATAGACTACCTAGTTGAAACATTTGAAGAACTGCAGACACTTATCTACATCAGTTTACGCATTGCTAATCAGTTTTTCTGAGATTCTAAGCGGCAACGCTTAGAAAAAGGTCGGGAGAAAAACAGTATCACCCTCTTTTCCTCGACCCGAGATATAATGGCCTTCATTCATGTACCTGTTTCTATGGACCCCGCCGTGTTTGCATCAACCATGTTACCTTTTATCTTCGTGTTTAACCACGAGAAATGAGAATTCCCGCTTTTATAAAGCTTTTTAACCTACTTACTTAAAAAAGTAGAGTTCTGGAATCGACGATCCTAAATTCGTGTGTTGAATATGGATATAGCAAAGATAGTGAAAAACAAAATTTAACTTTAACGACTCCGTTAACGTGAAATTTTGTTTTTTCGGGACTTTAATTTATTAGTGGGAGTGTTATTAGTCTGCTAGTATAGTGTAACTCATGTTTACAATCTATACTTTTATCATCATCATCATCATATCAGCCGATGGACGTCCACTGCAGGACATAGGCCTTTTGTAGGAACTTCCAAACATCACGATACTGAGCCACCTGCATCCAGCGAATCCCTGCGACTCGCTTGATGTCGTCGGTCCACATGGTGGGGGGTCGACCAACACTGCGCTTACTAGTGCGGGGTCGCCATTCCAGTACTTTGGGACTCCAACGTCCATCGGCTCATCGAACTATGTGCCCCGCCCATTGCCACTTCAGCTTCGCAATACTTCTATACTAATATTATAAAGCTGAAGAGTTTGTTTGTTTGTTTACTTGACGCAATAATCTCAGGAACTACTGGTCCGATTTGAAAAATTCTTTCAGTGTTAGATAGTCCATTTATCGAGGAAGGCTATAGGCTATATTATATCTCCGTATTATTACGGGAACGGCAAGCACGCGGGTAAAACCTCGCGGCGTCACCTAGTTACGAGTATATATAAAACTCTCCAATAGATATTCTAGATAGAATTTCTCTACTTACTCTTACGTACTAGTTAATTTATATTTAACACCGTTTCTACTTTTCCACAAAGCGTTGTTTAACTATTCACGGGTTTTTGGTGTTTGAGTTTAAAACAAAGGTAATATAAATTAGAAATAGCACCGCATAAAACTCTACGAGTCTAGCAGCAGTAAAATAAATAAACTAGAAAGATAACTAAGGATGCTACCGTTGGGACTGCAAAATTTCCATCTCACGCAAAATAGCATAGCTCCATTACGCCTTATAAATAATGCATCTGTATTTATAGCCATACTTTCGTACTTACACTTAAAACAGGAGCATTTCAGCTTTTTTTTCTGTATTTTATAGGCGCCATTTTAAGGAAAAGAAATATTTTATGCTCGTTTCACAGTTGGACAGTATAATTTTGTGAATTACTGAAACACTGTCAATTAGTACATAATTACGCTTTTCTGAAGAACTGTCTGAAAATACTAATTACTAGCTTTAAGATTAAAATGTAAAAGTATTTAAGCTTATTTTACTGGTAATGCCAGATTTTTATATTATTACTAGCGGACGCCCGCGTGAAATTTAGTTTTTCACAAATCCCTCGGGAACCATAGATTTTTCCGGGATTAAAAGTAGCCTATGTGTTAATCTAGAGTAAAATCTATTTCCATTCCAAACTTCTGCCAAATCGGTTCAGTGGTTGCGGCGTTAAAGAGTAACAAACATCCAAACAAACATCCGTACAATCTTTCACGTTTATAATATTAGTTTAGTAGGATTTTACCTTTTCGGTATATATAATACCTGATTTATGTTAGATGTGCAAGATGGCGTTCCTAAAAATATGTCTTTTTTAAAGTCACGTTTCTTATGTATAGATACAGTGATTATTAGAATACATTCATTAAACCATTTTTTTCTCATCCAGAATAAACCTTTTTCCAAAAAATATTTCCTCTTCTAGTATTAGTACAGAAAGATCACCAAATATCATAACGGAAACTCAATCTCTCGTGGCTTGTAATTGGAATGAGAGTGAAACTACAGAACTATCGCACACATTCAAAGAGAATAAGTTAAGATTAGTGTTCACATTCGTCTTGAATTTCGAGGACATATTCTGTTAAACTTAATAATGAATAAACGAGCGAAAGCCAGGCTTACCTTATGTTATGAAGGCTTAAAGTTTTTCAGTCTTTGATCCTACTATATGTATTTAAGTAAGTATGGCAGTCATCAGTTATGGAGTAATTTTAAGTTAAGGAGAAACCTTTGGAAGGTATTACCAGGCCAAGTTTGAAACGTGATATTTTGATATTTTCTTAGGGATATTATGAGAAATCATGTCATAGGGATTTCATCAGGGATTTTTTTGAAGTGAGAAAAACTCGATGTTTCTTAGCCTGACCCAGAATTCGAACCCATTACCTCGTGATTCGAAGCCACATAGGCTAACCACCGAGCAACGAGGCGTGCGTGCGCGATGTATTTACATGACGGAGGTCCTGGGTTCTGGGTCTGGGGTTTTCTTAATTGATCCAGGTCTGGCTAGTGAGAGGCTTCGGCCGTGGCTGGTTACCGTTACCGGCAAAAACGTACCGCCAAGCGATTTAGCGTTCCGGTACGATGTCATGTAGAAAACATGGGTGTGGATTTTCGTCCTACTTTTAACAAGTTAGCCCGCTTCCATCTTATATTGCATCATCACTTACCATCAGATGAGATTATAGTCAAGGGCTAACTTGTAAAGAATAAAAAAAGAGTTAGTACATCCATACTTACAAGATTCAAAAGTGATTTTGTATGTTTCGCTTTCACGACTTAAACCGATTTAATAAATTCTTTCACCAATAAAGTAATATTAGCAGCTAGTAACATAGGCTTAAGAACTAAGTGGTTAAAATCATGGCGCGTACGCTAATAATTTGTATTAAACTTTGGAAGCAGTAAACAACAGATATTAGTATTAAAAGTCAGTCCTATCGTTTAGATTTGTTAATGGTCACTCCAGCTCGGGCCGACATGTTTTAATCAATCACACGGTTGAAAATGCACGTATGTTTGTACATGACTTGAAATATGTGAGCACGGAGTATATTTTGTATTCTCCTCTCTTCATACCGGTGACTTATTGCCTCGAAGATTGCAGATCTTTCCTTTGCCAAAATTTTATATTTGCGGTACCTAAGTAGTTGTACAAATTGGCTTATCTGATCGATGTTCGACGTGGAACGAATGAACCTCATTTCTTATATCGTTTATTTTGTGGAAAATATTGAAATTTGATACGGTTTGTAACTTAGGCTACTCACTTTTATTTTTTTAATAACACACAGTCACTGGTTACTTGTAAATAAACTGACAATAGCTAACTGTGTGCTCGTATAACACCCAATCAGGGAAATCATGAGAAGCATTACAATGCTAAAAAAGATCGACATAGCTCAACGAGTTGCGAAGTGGCAATGGGCGGGGTACATAGTTCGAAGAGCCGATTGACGTTGGGTCCCAAAGTGCTGGAATGGCGACCCCGCATTAGTAGCGCAGTGTTGGTCGACCCCCCACCAGGTGGACTGAAAACATCAAGCGAGTCGCAGGGATTCGCTGGATGCATGTGCCTCAATATCGTGATGTTTGGAAGTCCCTACAAAAGGCCTATGTCCTGCAGTGAACGTCCATCGGCTGATATGATTGATTAATGTTTGATTAATGTTAATGAAATTGGTTTGCGAAAAAGTTGTATAATAAAGAGGCGTATGTACATAAACTACATACGCAATAACTCAAGTAAACAAGAAAATCTGAAGCGATATAGGAATTATTCTAAAATACTAAAAACCTGTATACAAACAAGTAATAAGATTAATAATTTGTGTAAAATATCTTCGTCAAAAAATAAAGTAAGCACTTCTTGGAATATAATCACTAATAGTATAGGCGACAATAAATCCACAAAGAGTTTAATATCAGAAATAATTGTTGAAGATGTAACCTATGTAAACCCTAAAGTTATTGCAAATAAATTTAATACCTACTTTGCAAATAAAAATTGTATTCATAATACCGACACGAGTACATGTAATGTGCAAAATATTAACTCCATATTTCTAACACCAGTGACTCACTTAGATGTTCGCAAAACTATCCTTAAACTAAAAAATACAAATTCTACTGGATATGATGACATAATGACGAAAATTCTTAAACTTTGTGTTGCCTATATTGCTAAACCACTCGAACACATTATAAACATTTCAATTGAACAAGGTATATTTCCCGAAAAACTTAAATGCTCTATTGTCAAACCACTATTCAAAAAAGGCAAAAAGACAGATATAAAAAATTATAGGCCAATCACTTTAATTCCCGTACTCTCAAAAGTTTTTGAAAGGCCAATATATGACAAAATTTACACATTTTTAAATAGATACAACATCCTTAGTAAAAATCAATATGGATTTCAAAAAAACCATTCTACAACTCTGGCATGTTTCGACCTAATACAATATGTTACCAAAAGTTTAAATAACAATGTATTAACAGCAGGGTTACTTATAGACATGAGTCAGGCATTTGATCATGTGTCGCACCCAATTCTCTTAAGTAAACTATACAATTATGGCATTAGAGGGAATGCGTACAACTGGATTAATAGTTATCTAAACAACCGAACTCAATTTGTAGAAGTGACCAGAATTGTTAAAAGCCAAAAAAAATTATACAGATCAGAATTAATTTATAATCGTGTAGGAGTACCTCAAGGAAGTATTCTGGGACCTCTCCTGTTTTTGCTATACGTAAACGATTTGCCATTTTGTACTGAACAAAAAACAATTCTATTTGCTGACGATACTACGGTGATCATTCAAGGTGAAAATAAGCAAACCCTTGAAATTGAAATAAAAAAAGCTTTGGGAAATATTGATACATGGCTAACTAAAAACAATCTTAATATTAATTTGGACAAAACACAATTAATTAATTTTAAAACATATTATAAGAATAATTTAACTCCATTAAATATTACATATAATAAAGTAAATATAAAAGAGACTGATACTGCAACCTTCTTAGGTATTATAATAGATCAGCATTGTAATTGGAAGGAACACATAAATAAAGTCTGTTCAAAAATAAGTAAATTTGCTTACGTCTTACACAGACTACGAAGAACGGTATCTGAAGCAGCAGCACTCTTAGCTTATCACGGATTCGTGTCTTCTGTCTTGCGTTATGGTCTAATATTATGGGGTAATTCTGTAGACATAATACGAGCTTTCAGAGCTCAAAAAAGCTGCCTTCGTGCTGTTTGTGGAGCTGATTTTGTTGATAGCTGCAAACCACTATGCAAAAAAATGAAAATATTGCCATTGCCCGCACTTTATATTTTCGAGCTGTGCATATTTGTGAAAAAGAATATTACTCTATTTCCTAAGAAAAAAAGTGGTCGTAAAAGAAATAACATTGAGATACCTGTACAGAAACTATCTCTTTTTAAAAGAAATGTATACTGCATGGCTGTAAAAACGTATAATCACCTGTCAGAAAAAACAAAAGGAATGCCATTACAGAGTTTCAAAAAACATATTTTTAATGCCCTCAGCCAAAATAGTATTTACGAATTAAATGACTTTTTTAAAATAAAATCAATTTGATTAATTTATTATATTTCACAATTTGACATGAACTTTATTTAAATATTTTATTATTTTCATTAATTTAGAATTATTTCATTATTGGTAATTTTCCTGTATGTCACTTTATTTTCAATCAAATCAACATGTAACATATATTAATAATTTGAACATTTATATTGTATTACTGGATTTAAAAATTTGCACGCCTAATTTGTGGCAAAACATGTTTGGCCCATTAATAATTGTGAATTGTATTCATTGTATATGTTATAACCCATGTTTTAGCAAATAAATTATTATTATTATTATTAATGATGATGATGAAAAAAGATCTGTACTTACGTTATTAAAATTCTAAAATGAATGAAAATTGTTTGAAATGGAATGTGTTTTTGTTACAATTAAAGTTATTTTTGTCACACAACGATACTTTCTATTAATAGGTTTTCTTAGAAAGCGGTGCAAAGGTGGCCTTTTCGTTGTTAAGACAAGACATTCTCCACCTCATTGCGGTGTACAGTGTTACGTAAAGCTCGTGTTGTATAGAGGTGCAGAGAAAGCAACACCGCTTGTAAATAGACTGCACTCCATTTCAAAGGAGTTATTTAGAAACTTGCCTTATATGGGTAGAATATAATAGTGTGCTGAAGGTGCTTTCATTCCCCGAAGGACCAATTATTATACCTATATAGGTAAACTAGCGGGCGCCCACGACTTCGTAGGTGGAAATTAAATTTCAACCCCTATTTGACCACTTTAGGTTGGGTTGAATTTTAAAATTCTTAAATTACATTATATTTTATATGTTTTTATGATGTAATTTTAAAAATAAAACTGAAGCTCTAATAAGGGTTCCGTTTTTGTACTTTGTACGTTCGGAAACCTAAAAATGAAGGACTTTCCATACAAACTTACAACCCCTATTTCACCCCCTTCTATTTTTGTTTAAGGGTCAAAAGGAACCCTATATTTTGCTCCAAGGTCCCATTTACCATTATACCAAAATTTATCTTCATCGGGTCAACCGTTTAGCCGTGAAAAGGTCAGACAGACAGACAGACAGACAGACAGACAGACTTACTTTCGCATTTATAATATTAGTATAGAAGTATAGATTCCTATTGAAGAAAATACTTACGCGCTACCTTATTAGTACAGCAACAGATGACAACATTACAGCCATGCTTTATGACGTCATGCAATAGTGCTGTGAAAAGTATAATCCAAATAACCTTTTTCGAAGGGACCTCAAGGTCCCAAACAGCTGTATCCAAAGTCGAGTTAAGTAGGTGCATATACCAGAAACGCCTTATTTAAAACCAGATTGGAAAAATGTCTCCGTCTGTAATTTTCGTTTTTTAGCGCTACTTACTTTGAAACCCCAAGTTGGGGTCCCAAGGTGCTGGAATGGCGACCCCGCACCGGAAAGCGCAGTGTTGGTAGACTCCCCACTTGGTGGACCGAGGACATCAAACGAGTTGCAGGGAGCCGCTGGATGTTGGCGGCTCGAGACCGTTTTGTTTGGAAGTCCATGCAAGAGGCCTATCCAGCAGTGGACGTCCATCGGCTGTTAATGATAATGATGTTTATGACTTTAAAACCTGTTAGTGTGGAGTCATCCTAACTTAACGGAATTTGGCGGAAACTATACACAAAAATATTTTTCCTTACCCCTACCTTCCATAATATTTAATAGATATTTCCCCTATGTCAAGTACCCATCATGCGCCATCTTTAAGGTGCTTTTCCACCAGAGATGTGCTATGCAGCTATGTTGCAAAGATGTGAAATCTACGCTACGAAAATATGTGACCGTTTCCACCAATCCTAAGCTATGTAGCTGTGCGAGGAAGATGCTCAGCTCGAGCTACGAGTATGCGATGTATCCATAGTAAGGAAGCGGTGAGAGCATAGCTACTCACTCGCGACGGTCCATAGCACGCATTCTTAGACGCATCCATAGCACGCATCTATAGCACGCATCCATAGCACGCATCCATAGCACGCATCCAAAGCACGCATACAAAGCACGCATACAAAGCACGCATACATAGCACGCATCTATAGCACGCATCCATAGCACGCATCGTGCCATATAAAAAAAATATCTTACTTAAATCCGTTTCCACCAGTGCTAAGATGATTGGTGGATATCAAACGCATCCATAGCAACGTAGCGTAGCAAATATCTGGTGGAAAAGCACCCTAATTCACTTTTATTTTTTACGATGGCTCGGATGGCAGTACAACATAAAAAGTGAAATATTGCGTTTCAAAATCGGCGCATTTTCTTTTTGTGTGATCAAATTGAACGAAAATACGTTGGAAACCCCACGTTGTAGTTGTGTATTCTGTGATATAGGTAAGTATCAAAGCAAAGACTGCAAATAAGCTGCAAATACTATAAAATGTTTCACATAACGCCATTATTATAAATCCATCGATAATAATATTAATAGACTTATTATCGATGGATTTATATTTTTTCACTAAACCCGCAGGAACCATGTATTTTGCCGGGATAAAAATTATCTTTATGTTGTTCAGTAACCTCCACTATCTTCCAGAAAGAGGCCCAGTAAAATCAATTCAGTGGTTCCAGAAATTAACCCGTACAAAAATCACGCAGACAGACATAAATTAATAAAATCTCGTTCGTGTTTTAGTATCGCGTAAATTACTATAAGCACTCGAGAAAATAAAGTTATCTATGTATCTACTTGTATACTTATAATAAATCTGTAACAGGTCTAATCTATACTAATATTATAAAGAGGAAAACTTTGTTTGTATGTTTGTTTGTTTGTTTGTTTGTTTGATTGTAATGAATAGTCTCAAAAACTACTGAACCGATTTTAAAAATTCTGTCACCATTCGAAAGCTACATTATCCACAAGTAACATAGGCTACATTTTATTTTGAAAAAAAAGAGGGTTCCGTAAGATATTTGGGTTTTTCGGACACAAGGTGTAAAAAATCAACCAGAAAAGTAGGGTAGGGGTAGGTAGGAGTAGGGTAGGGGTAGGGGTAGGCTATGGGTAGTCGAGTTTCATGCGGACGAAGTCGCGGGTGTCGGCTAGTTCTGTAATATTTTGAAATGTCCAACTCTGCATAAGCCCTACTTAGTAAATATAACCTACGTTTAGTAGGTAGATATAATCGATGAAGATTTGAAGAGATTTACATAGTTAACATGTAGGGCGAAAAGGTTTAGCACTGGAACTGTATTAATCCAGAGGACATTTGAATTATTCATGTTAACCACTGACAAACATTGTCTTGAATATCGATAAAATGGATGAAGATGCATGTAGTCATGTACCTGACTGCCTATCTAACCTCTGACATAAGTAGGTAACCATCTATATCTATATCTTCTATATCTATCCATATCTATACTTATAATAAAAGTGGTCGAATTCTATACATTTATTAGCAATTTGAGATTTTACTTATACCATTTGTAACACTAAACGTTACCGTGGCATAAAAAACGCCAGCGCCATCTAGAATCTATACTTATAATACGAATTCTGTACATTTTGTACATTCTGTACATAAAAGATATTTTGAAAAATTTAGTTGGGGAGCATTATACGTATAATCGATACTGAAGCTAAAAATATTTTTTTTCGATTTTTTGTCTGTCTGTCTGTCCGTGTTTTTTTTTTGTTTTTCGGGCATCACGCTGAAACTATTGAATGAATTTAAATAAAACTTGGCGAAAATAAAATGAGAAGGGGGTGAAATAGGGGTTGAAAGTTTGTATGAAAAGTCCTTCACACATTGATTTCCACGCGGACGAAGTCGCGGTCGTCCGCTAATTTGAAATATAAACCACGACGTACTGCACATAAAATATTTCAGTACCTAAATACACATTACTAACTAACTAGGAAGGAAACTATTAACAATAAAGTTACTTAATTTCTATAAGTACTTAGTGGGATACGTGGGATACTATAATATATGAAGTTTATAACAATTTATTAGAAAATAATAATGGATGATTATGAAACAAATTACAAAACACACATCGCTGGGTATGTCCTGGATGACTTGCTGTACTGGAGATATTGTGATGTGTGGCATAATTTCGAAATAAAAGCATTTTTTTTCTTTCTTCCTTTCAAAACACTTGCAAAATGTACTTACTATTACACATTCAATAAACCAAACGAAATGAGGGGTATAATAGAGACATTTAAAAAAAAATCATAAGCACCGCTTCAGTTTTATGTTCTATTTATCTAATTTCATGCTAATGATAATATAAGTACAGGCTAGATTATGATTATACTGGATGCCTTATGTTATAAGGTATAATAAAGGAAAAAACATCTGTCAGGTGAGAATTAGACAAATCCATTCCATTTCCGCACGTCTCCGCTCAGTTACCCAGAGTGGTAACCCACCCTAACCCTATTCTACACCGATCCCACTAAGATAATAGAATGGAACGTACTTACCAGTAATGGTGGGCTATTTCAGGTGAAGACAATTCCGCTATTAAGAAAATTCGCTTAAAACAATCGCACACTGCCGCAGAAATCGCAAAGGAATAACAATCACTTGATTGAGAATTGAAAGGAAACCACGACTATTGGCGGTATGAATTCGTGTCTTGCAATTTTGTGCGTTTTTTGCAGCTTATGCTGAAATCTGTAAACAACTTAACGGGTTAAGTTATTAAGTGCATTGCGTGCGTTACACTATATAATTAATTTTCTTAAATCAAAACATTCCTCCGAGCTACAAGTCGGCCATCTTTAAATTTAATTACTTATTTATAACTAATGTTTTAAATCAAAGTTTGTCTACTAGATTTGTACGTATACGGACAACTTGCATGTATTATAGGTTATACAAGTTATTTAATAAGTCGGTATCGAAAATTTGATTTGTCGGCAACCACTCAGCGAAACTAAATTGAAAGTCACTTGAGAAATTATTGACCGTCTCTCAATCTTGACTCGCAAAATTTGTCTATCTCACTCAATTTTCGTATGGCTACCTCTAAGTAATAGTTTTAATAAGTAGTATAATGTTATTTATATTTGGATAGAATATACCTCCGATATAAAATTAAATTTCATAAAACTTCATATTGTAAATTTATTGGTTAACCCCTCGCGAATAGTAGGTAATTTTTATATACAATTTGTGATGAGTATAATCACTGATCATGATTTTAATCTAAAGATATAAATAGCCGTCCTGCCGTTGGCAAAACTCAAAGTTATCCGAAAACCATAGCTTCAGGCAAACGGAGTGGTTTTCGGTTAGCTTAAAATGAAATTTTAGTTGAAATATAGAAATTAAACGAAGAATCCGATCACAACGCCACCTATAGTATAATCAATAATCGTGCGAATTTTCTGACAGATGCTAATGTCACTTAGTAAAATAATGATACCATATTTATTGTCATAGTGATGTCTTGTTCTGTATAGGTAAAAAATAGTGCCCCAGATCATTCACTCTCAAAGAGGAATTTTGAACAGAAATTTCTATCATAGCGCTTAGTGACAGACGGTTGAAAGAAAAATTGTGTAAATTATGTAATTGATCAATTTTTTACCTATTTGCCCTGATCTCTCATCTGATCGGGTACCACTACTTCCGATTTGAAAATTTAAGCCAAGCTACTCAAGCCTACCCCTACCCTAAGTAAGTACCCTTTTCTATGTCATCCTGGTTCTAAGGTACCTCCACCAATTGTCAGCCAAATCGGTCCAGCCGTTCTTGTGTTGTAAGTATTGTAACAAACCCGACTTAATATAGATACTAATATTATATAGGGGAAAGATTTGATTGTTTGTTTATTTGCATTGAACAAACAATGACTATTCAAATGTTCGACTCTGTGATGGTCAAAAAACTACAATTTAAAACAAATATCTAGAGCCTAAGCCAACGCAAACACTAAGTTTAGAATCGTCTGATGATGAAAATAAAGATGAAGAAAAAGTAGAGACAGAAAAAAATAACAATAAATTTATTCTAATATCGGTACTCCGAAGATCAACGAGAGTGCATACGGTTCTATACTGAGCAGGGACTAATGTGTTGGTATCGGAACTCCTTCAATATTTCTTTACATTTTATCTTCCATTTTAAAATATCTAGTTTAAACTTATAATAATAATAAGACCTTTTTTACGAATATACGAGTTGAGTAATACACATATAAGTATATGTCAGTAATTCGGAGTGCCTGTTGGCATAGGCCTCCTCCAGTCTTTTCCACTCCGCTCTATTTTGTGCCCTCCTCCAGTGATTACCTGCAGTTAATTTGATTGTCATGCTTAGCTCGTTACATTACATGATTTCTTTTAGTGACCAGTACACTTCTTCCAGCCGTTTGCTATTCTTCTGTTAACTTCTTTAGTTGTTTGTTCTTCATGGGAGATAAGTCAAATTAAATAAGGTCTTAGAATAATTTTATTTTTATCACTGTGACTCAAAATAGGTTTTACGTTTATTAATTAAGCCTTAGACTGAGAAATTTCTTAATAAATAACAGATGTAACTTTTATTTATTAAAATTATTTACTAATTTGGTTCAGAACATATTATGTGAATCATGATCGTTCACTTTGTCACATCACTATTTTTGATTCAATAAAAAATGGTATCACAGGAAACTTCAAAAGAGATCGCTGAATTCATTATTCGACTATAGGCACCTACTGAGAACAAATAGTGGATTTAGACTATACAGAGATTGAAAAAAATTTATACGCTGTAATAAAATTTCATAAATATAGTCCAACCGTTTAGGTTTATACGATTAATAATAAATTGATTGTTCAATAAAGAAATTATACACACATTTCATAGATGCTAAAATGTATTTCCTACACCGAGGATTTGTGACGAACCTTACAAATGGAATTTACCATTTTCTACAACTTATACGAATAATGCCTACCCTAGTTTAAACCTAGTGCACACCACTGATCTATACTAATATTATAAAGCTCATAAGTTTGTTTGTTTGATCGTGCTAATCTCTAATCGAACTACTGATCCGATTCGAAAAATTCTTTCAGTGTTATATAGCCCATTTATCGAGGAAGGCTATAGGCTATATATTATCCCAGTATTATTATGGGAATCACGCGAGTGAAACCGCGCGGCGTCAGCTAGTTATGAATAATTTCCGATTACACTTTGCACGTAACAATTTTACGATGAAAATGTATTCGAGTATTATTGGCGATTGATATTTCAGTTTCTGGATTTATTTTAACAGCGATAAAATATATCACACAGCAAAAAGTATGCAATATGCGAAATGGTTATTTATTAGTGTGGAACTCCTATTCTTTGTACATAGTGGGTGCGTTGATCAAAACAAGTAAGTTAAAGACAGTGCCGATATAGTGTTAAATATCGTTCGAGATTCGATCCTGACTTTTTTTTTTATTGTCTACAAGTTAGCTCTTGACTACAATCTCACCTGATGGTAAATGATGATGCAGTCTAAGATGGAAACGGGCTAACTTGTTATGAGGAGGATGAAAATCCACACCCCTTTCGGTTTCTACACGGCATCGTACCGGAACGCTAAATCGCTTGGTCGGACCGAACCCAGGACCTCCGTTTTGTAAATCCATGATGATGATGATGATGATGATGATGATGATGATGATGAGACACCCGCGGTTTCGTCCGAATCCCCGTTCCCATGGGAATATGGAGATAAAATACATATATATCTAGTATAGAGCGCGCTGATATACTTTCCAAAGGTAAAAGATTTTTTTAAACGGTTCAGTAATGTCAGAGCTACAAAAAAACAAACTAATCTTTCCTCTTTATAGTATTAGTGTAGATTGTGTATCTATACTAATATTATAAAGTTTGTTTGCTTGAACGCGCTAATCTCAGGAACTACTGGTCCGATTTGAAAATTCGTTTTAGTGTTAGTTAGCCCATTTATCGAGGAAAACTAAAGGATATATATTATCTCTGTATTCCTACGTGAACCGGTAAAACCGCTAAAAGCTAGTGCTGAATAAACATGTTTTTATTCATTTCTAATGACAGATTCAATAAAGCCATTAAAATAGCAAATGATGTGTTTGGTGAATACTATCATATGTTCGATGAATGCATAAATACACCAATGTCGAATCAAAGGTAATAATTCTTTTATATCTATCTACAAGTATATCATCATTTATATAAATAAATATAAAGTGTATGTCTGTGATTTCAAGACAACTGTGTTTTTTCAAGTTCTTAAAGCTATTCACGCGATAATAAAACGTAATCGATTTTTTTTAATTTTTTTGTCTGTCTGTCTTGTCTTTCTGTTTGTCCGGGATAATCTCTGGAACGGCTGAACCGATTTTAATGAGACTTTAGCTGGAAGAGAGGAGGTTGTGGTTAGAAAAAGATCATGGTACCCGCGGTATTTGTGAAAAACGAAATTACGCGTCCGCTAATATTATAATGTTGTTATCCAGTATCCCTAACTATAATCATTCATCATCATTTTCTATACGAGGTACAGAAAATGGTCGGTACCATTTTATATACCTAAGAAAATTAAGGTAGGTATAGAAAATGGTACAGTTCATCATTTTGTTTGATAAATAACCCGTTAGTAATATTCTTTATTACCTCATATCTTCCAAACCGCTGGACGGATTTTCGTAATTAAGATATCGTTAGATTTGTCTTAATAACCCAAGTGTTCTTAGATAGGTGAAATTTAAAAAATACCAACAAGACGACTGTGAGACGCTATAGACTCGAGTTGAAAAAAAAAAATTTTTTTTGAATATTGCAACATGGGTATCAAATTCAAGGACTTTTTGAGAAGATTTCAAAATGGTATATCATGGCCATGTTAAAAAAAACCACAATTAGAAAAACGTTATTTATTAATTGTCTAACAAAATACGCGAGGCGGATGGCTATGGGTGCGAGGTTTATAAAGTAAAGATAAACTTTACTAAATAGAATAGACTAAATAATAATATTGATTATAAAAATCAGACAAGTGTGAGTCGGATTCGCCCACCGAGGGTTCCGTAGATTTTTTTTAAATATAAATTACTTAACCTCGGTTGGACGTATACATTATCGTACTTTGTAACATGTAACAAACGTAACAAATAAATCCGAATTTCACCATCTATCTTAACTAAAAAGTGTGAAATAAATAAATTAATTAAACAAATAAAAAAACCCGACTGCATAAATTATACTAAAAATGAAAAGAAAAAAACAAGGTCAGTCCAGAAATGTAGAAAGCAATTAGAAAACAGTCGGGACCTATTCTATTGAATAGAATGATTTTCGTCTACATTTTTAATAGGTCCCGACTGTTTTCTAATTGCTTTCTACACTTCTGGACTGACCTTGTTTTTTTCTTTTCAGTTTAAGTATAATTTATGCAGTCGGTTTTTTTTATTTGTTTAATTAATTTATTTATTGAATCACTCTATCTATTGCAGAAAACTGCATCAAAATCCATTGAATGGTTTAAAAGATCTAAACGATCGATGAAGATCCGTAAAGCCAATACGAAAATAAAGGCGTTTTTTTATTATTTCTAAATAGATTAAAAATAAATCATATAAACTGCAGACTAGACAAAATAGAAAACGCCAAAGCTAACGCTTTTAACGAGATTTAATATTTCAACTTATACATATAGGCACATGGCTAATATTCTTTTAAAGAACAATTTATATTCTAGATTTATGGTGGACAATCTCAACAGTTACATCAATGACTTTTCCAAAACGACAGTGGGTTACGCCCCCCTCTTCACCAGCAATCGCAAATTCTTCGCCAACATGCTCAACACCGCCGCCTTCAAGAACATGATGGAAAAAGACATTAACACATTGCACTTAAACTACTTGGAGAAAATGAAGTTCTGCGACGAGTCTGTTATGGACCAGGATAGTTTGAGACAGTTCTACGATAAAGAAGTGGACCAAACTAAATTATAATTTTTTATAAAATTATTTATTTATTTATTTATTTATTTAAAGCACGCCAACAATATGTGTATTGTTGGCGTGCTTTAAATAAATACCATTAAAAACAATACAATATGCCACAAAAAATCTGATATGTATATTAACGCTAGGCGCACATAACATTTTATATAATTTCATGTCAACACTTTCATAATAATTATATGTCAAATTATATAATATGTTGTGTAATTTACTAGTTTATTAACATTATCAACCCATATCATTCGGCTCACTGCTGAGCTCAATTCTCCTCTTAGAATGAGAGGGGTTAGGTCAATAGTCCACCACGCTGGCCCAATGCGGATTGGCAGATAGAAAATTAAGAAAATTCTCTGGTATGCAGGTTTCCTCGCGATGTTTTCCTTCCTTTGAGACACGTGATATCTAATTTCTTAAAACGCACACAACTAAAAAGTTGGAGGTGCATGCCCCGGACCAGATTCGAACCCACACCCTCGAGAATCGGAAGCAGGGGTCATATCCACAGGGCTATCACGGCTTTTTTTTTCATTTTATTTTTCAAAAATTAATAGATAGCTTTAATACACGAATAGGTACCCTACACTCGTGATTTTCTCTTTTTTTCTTTCATTACTCGAGAAGGGTTGATGAATTCAAAAAAATATTTTCTTAAGTACTTTGTTTACGTATATATAATCAAATTTTGTTTACTATTATAGTGATTTAAATAGGAGGAGAAGGTTGACAAGAAACTTAATATACTTCCCAGAATTCCGGGACCGGGATTTACATACGAAAACCCGCGACTTAACTAATGAAATAAATAACCAAACCTTTTTCTATATATCACACTAATTCACGCGGGCACAGTCGCGAGCATAGTAGTATAATAATATTTGAGATCAAGTTTATTCGGATCAGCACGAAATTGTATGTAATTTACTTGCAAATATTTAGGTTGATCATGAAAAAATATACCGTTTCAGTTCAATTTGCGCCGTCCCCGAGCCGTTCGGTCGTAATATCGTAAGCCATTTCCGTAGTGGAACAGAAATTCAATTTGTATGAAATAATATATTTTCTTAACATACGAGTAAATAATGTAGCAAATAATAGTGAGTTTAAATGCAGCCTATAGGCTAAGTTGCATATTTCTCGATGAATAATATATGATTATTAAACGCCTGTTCCACTGTTTTAAGCTACTTATCTACATATCTGTCATACTATTGTACATGTGTTTTCTGTGCCTAGGTAGCTATAAGATCCCCAGGAATATTTCGCATTTCCTCCCGGCTCAAAACTTCTATTAGTCCTCAACAGTGTTGTTGTATGTAGCCTAAAAATAGTCAGTTGGAATTCTGGTGGTTGGTTGAAGAAAAGTATCCCCTCAAATATATGAAAAAAAATCCTTGTCTGTAAAGTTTACTGACGATAGTTGAACGTGACAACGTCAGAAAATACTGGTGGAATGGTTGCATTTTTCAAAAAAAAAATGTTCGTTTTTCTAAAATACTGTTTAATAATCTTCATAGACCAGAATTGTTATTATTACAAGATTATTTGATGTAAAAATAGTTGGCAACCCTAGAGTGAGGGAACGACGCATGATGTCATCTTTTTTCGAGTGTGCAGCCGGCTCCATCGAATTATAAAACGTTGTCACGTCAAAAATATATTTTCTGTTTTTGAAGGAAAATTTACAAGGATATAGGAATCCCTATATCTTGCAGAAAAAAAAATCAGCTAAAATATCAAAAACAGCGTCAGCTAAGATGTAATAAAAATATGTTTTAAATACATGAAAAATCTTTTAATGAGTAATTTCTTCTCGTATGTATCAAATTATACTTAGTTAACCCATTACCTAAGAGATTAAAAATAGGCACCTGAATGCTATGCTATGATACACAAAGATGCCTAAAAACTTTTAGTAATTTCTTCCCGATTGAACGATTTTGATTCCCGAAACACTTACCTGAATACATTTTGAATTATATATTAAAACCTTTTCTTACCTAGTCACTTGTAAATTCAAAATTTAAGTAAATTAAATCAGGGGTTGAGTTTAGCTGCCGGGTTTAACAATTTTGCCCAGATTACCTTCATCACCCAACATATGCGGCAAATAGGGATGAGTGGGTCATTTGTAACGTTTCACACAAAGGCTCCCAACGACCGGAGAGCCTTTAAATGGACTACAGGTCGACAATCCAGTTTAATAGTGGCCGTAATTTTCTCTAAATGTTAGTTTCATATGAATAGACGAGTAAATCCGTATTATAAATATTTTTGACCCTATTTAGGGTTCCGCAATCCACAAGGAACCCTTATAGTTAGATTGTTATACAAGGGGCTAAAAAGACTCATAAGAGGTATACCTGTATAGGGCACGAGCCGTAAAGCGAGGTCCGCTAAATAGAAACCGAGTTTATAATGAATTTAGCCCCACTTGTTACACTATACTTTTCACTACGATTGCGAGAAAATAAATAATAATAAATAAATAAATATACTTAAACAATACACATCACTATCTAGCCCCAAAGTAAGCATACAACTTGTGTTATGGGTATTTAGATAGTTGATATTATAATAATCATATACATTTATATACTACATATAAATACTTATATAATGTATAAATACACACAAACACTGGAAAACATCCATGCTCATCACACAAATATTTTCCAGTTGTGGGAATCGAACCCACGACCGTGGATGCAGAAAGCAGGGTCACTACCCACTACGCCACGCGGCCGTCAAATTCAGTACAGTATTCAATGTTAAAGTTCTTTTTGGAGACGCAGCTCGCAACTCAATAAAAACCAAATCTAAAACAAATTACGCATTCCACAGACAAGAACGCTACATTTCGTCCCAATTTCAAACTTTTATCAGACAATCAGGGCCTTACTTATTTTAAACTCGTACCCACTTAAGATGATTCTATCTACGAGTAAAACCTCCTTCGTTTTATAGAGATCACTATTCACTATTTTAGTATGATTAAACTATTTACGAATTAAACCTTTTTCGTTTTATAGTAGGCTAGTACTCGTAACAGACCAAAATTAAAAAAAAACAAAATTACTTTAGCCCCTAAAGGATGAAATGCTTGTTTAGCCCCGCTGTGGAGTGCTATTATGACTGCGTTTTTGGTCAAGAGTATTGAAAAATATTTTTCACTACTCTTGCCCAAAAACTTTGCATAGTTCTTATTAATAGTCTAAGATTCTTCAGCTGTAACATCAAAACATCGATCAATTGAATTATCTGTGTAACGGCGTAACGAGCTTAAGCGATGTGTTATATTTATCGTTGTTACATTATTTTACTTATTATGTTCGATGTGTGAGTTTAACTCGCCCCTCTCAATACAACGTCAGACAATTTTGTTGGTTTTGCAATATTGGGTGCAATACAAGTCTAAAGGTATTTGGTCTGAGACTCTAGATAAAATTTACATTGACATATGTAACGTCTGTGTTGTCTGTGCGCTCAGCGCTATCAATCACCCTCACTGTCATATTAAAATAAATGTAATGTAATTGACAATTGTAAAATAAATTTAAATTCGTTGTTGCTCATGGAAGTGTCCGCTGTTTGCTAATTCCTTAATTCCTTTCGATATCCAACTGATAATGAAACGACCTTGAATTAAAGTACACTATCTATCTCAGTACTTCCACACTATATTCAACAAGTGTTTGTTTTGTTTGTTCACTCAGACTGTTTATCTAGATTCTAGACACGAAAGTACAAGAAAAGATTGGTAACAGATTGAGGTACAGTTTTATTTATCGCTACTTTAGTTTAAATTGGAGATGAATCATTTATCTACGACTGCGATGTGAGTGATAAAAGATAAGATCATGTTTTTATCATTTTGGATCAACATTCATTCAAATGACTAGACACAACTCCTTGCCTCTCCCTTGGGACATATTGAAACAAAAAAAAAAACAAATCAAATAAATAGAAACACGATGCAGCTCATATTAATCATTTAACTTACTACAACAGAGCCAAAGCTATATATGATAAGTGTTAATTCAATAGTATTCAAGAGAGGGCGAATATTGGAAGGGCGTTACCAAGGGGAGCAACAGATAGAAACAGCTGTTTTTAACCCCCCAACTAGAGCTTTAATCAAGTGTAAAAGTTATTGTTGAATAAAGCAGATAATGCACTTGAAAAATAGAAAACCATTGCAAATACAAAGGGATGATGACAGTTTTATAAATTAAATATATATTAAGAGTATGCTATTAAAGCAATTTTGTAAAAGTAACAGGATCCATCTTAGTTAGCATTACATTTGTATGGGCGTTCAAACAATATCAATTAATATCTTTGTTATTTGTAATTTATGTTTAAACTTCATATAATACAAAATGTCACTTTGCTTGTAAAGAAGCTAAAATTTTATGATTTTTCATTTTATTACATTAAAATAAATTACTATTACCTGAATATTAGCTATTCAGGTAAATAAGGTCAATATGAACTAATTTAAATAATCAATATATTTTAACCTAGTCATCATCCCCATTGTAAACAGAGCTACACTTCTCAGGCCATGCAATAAACATATAATACTTCCAGCCCTATGTACATCAACTGACGAATAGGTGTTTTGGCATTATTTGTCTGTAGTTACTGGCAACCATGCACTTCAGTGCACAACACAGCAATGCTGCTTTTGGACAGGAATAACTGTGGTGATAATATACCAGAACTAGCTGTCACAAAAGGTTCCACTTTTTTACGTATTTTTTTGATGGATTTTCATCCTCCTCCTAACAAGTAAGCCTGCTTCTATCTTAGATTGCATCCTCACTTACTATCAGGTGATATTGTAATCAACGGCTAAATAGTAAAGAATAAAAAAAAATCTACTAGAAAGTAAATTTACAGTCAGATCTTTCTGTAGTTGTGCATTTCCAAAGTAGAGATGTGAGAATACTTTTTGTACTTTCTTCTTTTTTGCTTAGTTAATTGGAGGGCAAAGCAAATGTTACTCATAATTAATAGACATGACCCTAAAATGTGTATTTGAAAAAAAAGTTATAACTTAATATATCTAAAAGAGCCGTGATAGCCCAGTGGATATTAATTGTCTGCATATGTGAAGTCTGCCGTGTTGGGCCAGCATGGTGGACTATTGGCCTAACCCCTCTCATTCTGAGAGGAGACAGCTCAGCAGTGAGCCGAATATGGGTGGATAATGATGATGATGAATATATCTAAAATAATATGTATTTCAACAGGTCGCTAGAGTGTTATAATATCTCTGATAGAATCTCCAATCATCATGAATGTTTTAAAATGGGACCAATTGACCTATGAACTTTGGTAAGTGATGTATTTCCTATTTACAAAAGTTTGCTTCACAATCATTATGTTTTTTTACACTTGTGCTATTTTGTTTTTATATCTCTACAACTATAGCACTTTTTACATACAGACATCAGATATCAACTTTTACAACAACATAAATCTTTACGACATCACCAACATACATAACATTTTCTTCTGACTTTAAAAAGGAGGTGGTATACCTTTATTTATTTTTATGTATGTTCATAATATGTTCATAACTTTTTTGTCATGAACCAATTCTGATGATTCTTTTTTTGTTGGAAAGGAGATATGAGTATTCAGAGGGCGATACTATGATAGTAGTAAATAAATATACATTTATATTTTTATTTATTTATGCACATAGCATAAAATAATTGAAGATAATTATATTAAAAAAAAAGCGAATTTCAGAACAGAGTTTATTTTTTTCAGATCAATTTGTAGTTATATAATATAAGAAATGGATGACATTCCTGAAGAAGCCAGATCAGTAGTAGAAATAAGTGATGGACCAATATGTGGATACATAGATAAACAAAATGGTGGAATTCAGTACAAATATAAAAGTATTCCATATGCTAAGCCTCCTGTTGATAATCTACGATTTATGGTAAGCCAACAGTTAATTTATATTTCCATATATTACCTAAAAATTTTAGGAATATAAAATACTTTAGAAACACCAGTGTTCAAAGCCACATATCTCAGGCTTACAGCAGAACACTTGGCTACAGTCAAAAGTAGGCTTATATATGTTACAGGCAATGTGGATGTATAGTTCAGGTATTTTATACAATGCCTAGGCAATGTATAGAGTGTTATGAATATGAATGTTCATTAGATACATTACCTAGGTAATCTATAAATTGCCTAGGGATTGTATAAATTACCTACTAATTCACCAGTATCCAGCTCCTTTGGTATCATTTGTATAGAAAATTCATAAAAGAGTTGTGTATGTAATTATGCAGAGGTTTAATATTGTCAATGAAACCACACAGGTGAAACTGTGGCTCGTCTGCTATTATAATATAAACTAATAATTATAATTGTATGATTTTAATTTTATTTTAAATTTATTCAGCCACCTATTCCACCAAGACCATGGACAAACCTACGAGATTGCACAAAAGATGCTTCACCGCCACTGTGCCTCAGTGTGGATGACGAAATCCATGGATCTGAGGACTGTCTGTACATAGAAGTGCACACACCAAATATAAAACCTGATAAATTGATGCCTGTTATGTTTTGGATTGGAAGTTACAACTATTTGTTTTATATAGACAACATCTGTGACCCAACACTCATAGTAGAACAAGGCATCGTTTTGGTGCGATGCGGCTTCAGGTTGGGACCGTTTGGATTCTTGTCGATCAACGACATCACAGCGCCTGGAAATGTTGGCCTAAAAGATATAGTTATGGCTTTAAAATGGATTCAAAGAAATATTCCAATATTTGGAGGTGACCCCACGAATGTTACGCTCTTCGGGGGTGGAACCGGGGGTTCCGCTGTACACTTTATGATGTTATCTCCCATGGCCACGGGACTGTTTCACAAGGCTGTAATGCAAAGTTCCTCCGCCCTCAACAGGTGGGCGTTGGCGAAAAATCCCATTCAAGACGTCCTCCAATTCGCCAAACAATTAGGTATAACCAAAACCAGTAAATATGATATAGTAGAGGAATTACGTTTAATACCAGCTTTAGATATGATGAAAGCGTATATGCAACTATTAGATTCCCAATTCCAATGCACCAATGGTGATGTTTTCGACTCGAGGTTCAAACCCTGTGTCGAGGAAGAGTTCGAAGGGCAACCTGTATTCCTCAACAGAAGCCCTGCGGTGCTCATCAAATCGGGGAACTTTAACAAGGTGCCTTTTATAATCGGTAGCAATAACATCGAAGCTTCCGTCCTACAATATATAAAGAATGATTTCTACGCCGATTTCGAGAAGTACAATAAAGATGTGGCGCTGCTCGTACCGAGGTCGCTCGATTTCGACGAACGTTCGTCAAAAAACATCGGTCGCCAGCTAATGAACTTTTATTTTAGAGAAACGCAGACTATGAATGAGCACACGCGTACGCAGTATTTGCAGTTATTAAGTGACTATTACTTCCTGTACTACGTCAATAAAACTGTGCAACTTCACAGTCAGTTTACTGCAGAATGTCCTATCTATTACTACATTTTGAATTATGCCGGCGAATGGAATGTCCCTAAACAACTGGACTTCTTGAATTCTATTGGGCATTCAGCTGAAGTGGCGTTTTTGTTTCGCATAAAACCGCCGGATTTACCACAATGTGAAGGGAGTCGGGATTCCGTTAATACCAGAAATAGAGTTATCAAAATGTGGACAAACTTTGCTAAATACGGGTAAGAATATTGTGTATTCACTTATCTTGAGACAGATTACAATATTACGACCTCTTGTACACTTGATAAAACAAACTCGATGCCAAGTTACTATGTCAGAATAATTATTATTATTATTAAATTGCCATAATTTTGATTTCCACTGTTGTTATTATTTTTTTGGGTGTTATTTTTTCAAGATTTAAAATGTTTTTTATCCTTATTATTTTTGATTAATATTATATAATATTACTCATCAACGTATAAAACTTTATTAGGTGTAGCAATGGCAATATTTTTTTTTATATAATGAAAAAATGTTTTCATCGTTCTTTTAGGAATCCAACGCCAGATGAAACCGATACGCTACTCCAAATAAAATGGGACCCGGTCCAAGATGAGAAAGCTTTGAATTATCTAAGCATAGGTTCAGAACTAACGAAAGGAACAAATCCCTTCTACGAGAGAATGGAATTTTGGGAGAAACTGCACGAAGAACACATGTTCCTTAGAGCTTTAGTGCATTTTAACGACATCGGAGTGCAGTGGTAGAATTTAAAATTTTTGCATTTTGAGTTTTGGTTTCACTTGCAAAAACCAGACCTTTTATATTATATATAAGACCTCAAACCAATTACCTTCTATAGGACCTGCCTCACTAAAGGTTACTTTGTTAAAATTACACGTGTGTATACTTATTACGATTTAAAATTTATAGTTGTGGGTAGTGTGACAGGATATATTTATTGGTGTTAAATATGTGTTGTGAGTGAGTTTACCTCACAATTTTGTTGGTAAAGAGTGTAATACAATTCCAATAGAAGTTTTTGGTTTGAGGGTACGACAAACATGCACATTAGTGCATGCTGATACGCCAGCCACATATTTTATTAGTGTGGTTGGCGTAACGATGTTTTTATAACTTGACAGTGTGTCTTGAATTCGGCTCCATACTATAGACAGAGATAGGAACAAAGTCGAAACTCGTTACAGACTAGTAACACTAACACCCAACGACGTATACCTACTACATTAGATGTCGCTTGTTCTTACAATATAGTTGTCAAGTCACCACCTCCAGCCTATGTCGAAGAAACTCTAGTATAATGTCTCCAGGGACGTAGCTAGTCATAACTGGGGCCTGTGCAGCAGACTCGATTAACCTCTAAATTATTGTCGTAATCATAAGGCATTCAAAGAAATTTAATATATGAAAAAAACTATTTTTATACACACACGGGATTCGATGATTTTATTATAGTGTTAAGGTTTATTTAGAGGATAAAAAAACTTGGTATTGAATTGGATTATACAATTGAGTACTTAATCTATACTAATATCATAAAGCTGAAGAGTTTGTTTGTTTGTTTGATTGAACGCGCTAATCTCAAGAACTACTGGTCCGATTTGAAAAATTATTTCAGTGTTAGATAGCCCATTTATCGAGGAAGGCTATAGGCTATATATTATCCCCATATTCCGACGGAAACGGGAACCACGCGGGTGAAACCGCGCGGCGTCAGCTAGTTCTAGATAAATTTATAAAATGGCGATAAACAAAAAGAACCCTGACTGAATTTGTTGTGGGCTCTTCTCGAACCAGGGCGCTTTTGACTTTAATTTTAAGTTCTCGACCAAATATTATCATAATATTTAATAATATTCATTTAAATTAGTAACCTGACGTTTCGAAAAAGCTTGTAAACTAAACGTAGGTAATCGAATTATATGAATTTTGAATTTAGACAACAGCGTGGCGCAGTGAGTAGTGACCCTACTTTCTGCATTAAATTAATATAATGTAATAAGTGTTGCCAGTCACCCATCAAGGAATATTTTGGTGTTCATAAAATATAGTGCCTGTTTTCACATCCATGGACGCGAATCACGGTTTACGTTCCTAATAGCTAATCGTGTATCTCGTCTTACTGAGTTTTTTGATAATCGAGTTTTACTGTATTACGGTCGATCCCCAGAAAGAGGCTAACTATTACTTTAAGTACCTTGGAAGTCGTGGATTACACTATTTGGATTACGTATCTTAAATACACCTATCCTGTATACCTGGGATGGGCGCCACGACATGAGGAAATAGATTCGAACATATCGCTTTCTCTTTACATTCGAACATGTCGCATAGTAATGAAAGAGAGAGCGATATTTGCAATTCTTATTACTGGTCAATATTACCTTTCTTTCATATTTCGTTGACGCTTCCTGGGCATACTGATAGCTATGACCCTGGATGTCTACGAATAGGCATCTATGTCGAATTTACGAATTATAATAGCAATTATTTCATGTTTTGTTATCCAAGTGCCATAATATTAATATTTGTATAAAATATAGACATACATATTTACTAATAGTAGCCCAATAATTTTAACACATAAAATATAATTATGTAAAGCTACATTAATTAACATAAAGCTGAAAACTTCAAAAATCGTTTAAACCATAATTAATAATTATAACTAAAATTTAAAAGTCCTCATCGATCCGGTACCTGAAAAAAAGTTAAAAATTTGGTTATTCATATCCACTTTTAAATTTTAATTTAAAAAATACTTACAACTTTCGTCAATTGTATTCCTTAACCTCGGATGTTTAAACTGACCTGACTATTCATTTAAATTAGTAACTATTACATAAATACTTTAAGGACCAACCTCATTACATAACTTTCATATTATAATGTTAATTTTTCACGCCTGTTATAATCTATTTTTGTTTGCTGATATGGCTGAACGACATTTCCGAGAAAGAAAAAGTAACATTTCCGAGCAAGTTAGATAAAAAAGATATTATTAAGCAAGATGGTTAGAAAATGGAGTGTATTTCAAAGAAAGTACAAAACTCGTTAATTTTAAGATAAATATAATAAGTTCTATTTAATTCAAACAAAGTTTAGATATAAAATACGTGGTGTCATTGTGATTTAACACAAAATTGGCTGTTAGTGCTAAATCACTATGACATCACGTATTTTATATCTTAATTTTGTTTGAAATAGATCGTTAATTAGGGCCTTTATGAGAGTTGAAATTGAGTCGAAAAATAACAAATCATCGTTACAAGTTACCACCTCTTTTTTGTTATAATAAGTCATTAATTATATTTGATTTTGTTTATATTGTTAAGCGTTTTGTAATAGCTATATGAAATAATAAAATGTTACATCAAAAAATAGGTACTTACCTACTAATGTTTATTTTCATTTCGAAATCCAATATCATGTTCACCACATTGTTTTCACCATTGGAAACCATTAAACCAAACCAAACATGTTTGACCAATGGCGTAGCTATCTCAATCGGACTAAACTTTCGAAAATTCTCCCATTATCAAAATAAATGTCAGGTTGTAACCGGACTATAACCATAACAACTCTCTTGAGAGAAATTCGAAGGTTTTACCTTCTAACTCCTATGTAAAATATTTGTATATTTTATATTTTTAATGAATAAAACCTAACCAGTTTAAATAGTACCTAAAAGAGATCCATTATTTATTTGCCAAGGGCCCTTGGTTACCTAGCTACGCCACTGTGTTTGGCAAACTAGATTACGTAGTGTTTGACAATCGCTTCAAGCAAATTAACAAATTATTTGCCAAATACTTGGATTCGACATGAAGTTTTATCATTAAAAAGGCGCTTTAGCTCTAATAAATCTTTAGCGCTTATCAGGCTTAATTACAAAGCTTGGTTCTGTAACAGTCGCTATCAGATGTTAATTTATTTAATTTTTTAAATTTCTTCAACTCTAAGCTGCTTTTTTAGAAACTTTTGGAATAAAATCCCAATATTTTTGACCTAACATAGCACTCGAACCTAGGACCGTGCACCGAAACCGAACATGTCAACCACAAAACGAGGCCTTAATGTAATCATTTTGATTGTTTTATTGATACAGAGGTTTAATGAAATTCTATGGGCCTGTAATTTTTCTTTTTTTTTAACATGTTCGATTCACAAATTAACGTTTTTTTTGAATCGTATTTTTTTACATTATTTTAAAGTCATGGTGATAATATTAAACCTGGCGGCACCGGCACGGTAAGTAAAATTTTATTAATTTCAGGCGTAATTGAAATAAGACTCGAGTTTGTGATTTGTCTACTCACGCTTATCTATGTCAGTACGATCGACAGAGACTTTTTTAATTAATGTGACTATAAATAAAAATATTTGTAGTTTTCGAAAATTAATGTTAATACTAAATAACACAATCGCCCTGATCTGGGTTCGCAAAAGGCAACAAAAACTCAAAATGTGTTGGTACCAATATTTAATTCGATTATTAAAACAAATTAAATTGATTTATCACATAACAACATGAATGTTTGTTTTAAATAAAGACAAGTAAGTCAATCTCCGATCAACAATTTCGTACAGGAACACCGAAAAGAAGATACTCGTCGGAATAGTGACATATAAGCTCATGATTAAGAACCCCAAATAACTGAGTCCTCGACCGCGCGGAGCAGGGAGAAGAGGGGAGAAACGTGTCATCTCCTGCATACCTCATTAGCCACCTTCTCTCAATCACTAAACCAACAACACACTCCATAGAAATATACAGGATGCTCGGGAGTATTTCCCATAACTCTGGGGTTATATTTTTTACCCAAATTTAATTAAAAATGTTTAAATAACATGTGTTCTAAAATTAATATTTTCGGGGTAAATACGCATCCTTATAATTATGACGTAGCCAATACAACGAAACGTATTTTAATTAGGATGATAAAAGCGTGTGTTACATGGATAATCGGATTTATTTGAATTACTTTGTATAAAAACGAGAAAAAATATAGATTTAAGTTAAAAATATATTAGTTATGGAATTCGACTCCTATAAGTGTTCTCGTCATCACCTTGAAGTTATGGGAAGTACTCCCGAGCACCCTGTATAATAAACTTGTGGTTATAGTTCGCCTCGGAATAATTACACAAGGACCTCTCTAGACGTTACTTTTATGTCAAAAAATATGATCTAATGTGATTATAAAAAATCTCTCTGTCACACACATTTACAATTGTAAATGTGTTCGTCGGTTAAAGAGCTCCGTTTTGTATAATTGAATGGTGTAAAAAAAGAAAAAGGGTCAACAACTTCTAGTTTAGTATAAGCCACCAAATCTAAGCTCTTTTTTCTCAAAAAATGTATGACAATTTTGTTAGTGAATTTGGGCGAGACCTCATGTAATTAGTAATTAGTCAGAGTAGTTCACGTAATATATAGACAATTTATAGAGTGGTAGATTATAAAACGGCTGTATAACACGAGTTATACAAACTAAGAGTGTATTTTAAGAAACGAGGGTAAGTGAGTTTTTTTAATAAAGACATGAGTTTACCAAATTATGCTACAATATATACAGGAAGAAATTTTTTCAAGTACGGATATTTTTATATTTTGTACATAAACAAAATTTAATGAACACGTATTTTTTCTTTTTTTTTTTAACTCAACAATAACAAAGTTATCGTTAGCTAAAGTTTAAACATTTAAACAGAATTTGAGGGTCACCCTATCGCTGTACTAAGTAATAGCACAGTAATAGGCAACTACAAAATCAGCTGGTAGGTACTAGGTTAGCGAGCGCCCGCGCCGAGGGCCGTTGACCTTTCTACGTTTATTTTTGTACCTATTATTTTTTATAATAATTAAAGGTCGTCACTTTTGAGTTGAGTATCGATTTTCCCTTCATACTTTATTGGGCTTAGGACCATCAATAATGCGTAGTAATAATAAAAATTATAAACTTTCGATTGGAATAATGAAATACAAATGATGATTATTATTACGCAAACTTTTGCATTAAAGGATGATTCGACTTAAATGCGCAAGCGACGGCAGATTGTCTGTCACTGGTCGCCCATCGGCAATTCGGCAGGCGTCCTCAGGGATTTTTCGATCCCCTCACCCCTGCCACCCCCGTCAGCCGAAGCCGAAGCGATATGACTACTGCCGGTATTTCTTTGTCGGCGTCTTACAAAGTGCCGCCAGCAGTTGCGCAGTTTGTTTGGGAATGTGTCCATTATTTTGTTATTTCTGAGACATAAATTGAAAAAAAAAATTACATAAAATGTATCGAACTGTTTGTAGATTTATGTTCTATTAATGATACAGAACCACGAAAAAAAATGTCCGCACTAAAGTCCGAATCACCCTGTACTCTACTTTATCTAATCACATAGCATTGCTATGATAGCAATATTAGTTTTTAGCATTGGGCACACAAATGCCTCACAACGGGAAGGATATTTTTTTATATTATATTTTGTAGTTTATAAACATTAAATTTGTAACAATTTAATAAAAAGAAGTATAAAAAAATAAATAAAAATACTTTGTGCAAAGACAACAATAATAACTTAAACGTAATTCAGGTGACGTCATAATTTTAAATTTGAAACTAGGCATACTTAAAAGAGTGTGTACCTATGTCAATAAAGGATAGTTCTTTACATTCAACCAACAAAAAATTAAAAAAAAGACAATAAAAAATTCTTAAAAAGCTATGAATCCGTAGCTCCAAGTGTAATATAACAGCAAAAGAGTTGTGTAATACTGTCTTGTTGAATGTATCTATAAAAAAAAATACTATATTTATTGTTTAAGTCACATTAATTTAAAATTCACGTCAACATGATATTTTTGAATTTCGTAATTGAATACCTGTAGTATTGTATGATTTTTTATTTATGATAAAAATGTATAAAATTCAATTTATTTACATCAAACCAATTGATAGCCAAGGTCCGAAATATTTAACGGTATAGTCGGAAGCAAATCTTTATGACGTTACATCATCGTGCGTTATGTCGCGCAATATAAGACTTTAGGTATCACCGGTTACGCAGGGGGGAGTCGGCATGGCATCACTCCGCGTGTACCTCTCACCTCCGTTGCGTCACGCGGCTTTATGTACTTTATTTACCTGCACGTAACGACTACTGTAGCCAAAGATTTTATAATATGATAGATATGTCACTAGAGCGTCAAAACTGAGGCGAACAAAAGCTTTTAACCGTTTTAATTTCTTTGAGTCGCATAGTAATAGACGAAAGTTATTTAAATAAATAATACCTAAACATTGTATACAATGTCGAATTGTGTATTCAGGAACTGTAAAAACTATATATACCTATAGGAAATTAGTTTTGCGGTGATTTTGTAGACACGTAAACATATCTATCCATACTAATATTATAAATGCGAATTTAATTCTGTCTGTCTGTTACTTTTTCACGGCTGACCTTGGAGCAAAACTTAGGGTACTTTTTGACCCTAAAAAATAGAAGGGTGTGAAATAGGGGTTGAAATTTGTATGGAAAATCCTTAAAACTTTGTTCATAAATCATAAAAAAAATACGAAATATAATGTAATTCAAAATGTTTTTTTTAAATTCAACCCCTAAAGTGATGAAATAGGGGTTCGCGTGGAAATCAATGTAAACTACATTGATTTCCACGCGAACGAAGTCGCAGGCTAGTAGACGTAACATATCTATAGTATATAATATATTTGACCGCAACTCATTTCGTAGACGTCATAACGATTGTATCCGACTATACTTCACTAGACCTTGACGAGAACCACCATTTTATTATTCCTCCTCACTCCTGTACCGCACGGTCAATAACTCAGTTTTGTGTTTCGCATACAATCGGGATTATATAAAATCGTACAAAAATAAACATATTTAGTACATTAAAATGAAATTAAAACACACTTCACAGTACAAAATAATAATAAAAAATATCTTTTTAATCCACTAATAGCTGACGTTAATACATTTCGTAGGAAGACTTAGATATCATGACATGCAGAACACTTAAGAAATAGGGAATCGGACAACTTTTTAACAAGTGTATAAAATTTAGCCATAAAAAATTATAATTATATGTTTTTTACAGCTTTTTACTTAATTAAAAACTGTCTCTTAAAATATTGTTTCTAAATCCACATCCAATCCGCATTGGGCCGGCGGTGGACTATCACCCTAACCCGTCTCATTCTGAGAGGAGATTCGTGCTCAACAGTGAGTCGAGTATGGGTTGTTATTGGATGACGATGAAAATGTCACATGCAATCGCATGACGTCATCTGAATAGTTAAATGACGTCACTTATACTAACGTGTATAATCGATATAAGGCTCAGTGTATACCACTTTCTTTTATGGAGCACGTTATGTACTATGTACTTCATAGTACAACAGACGTCACACGTAATTAGCGTATAATAAATAATAATATATACTCAGAGGCAATTATCCGCCCACTTTAATATATTCGCATATTAACACGTTCGCTGCGGCACTGATTTTTCTGTACTTTCCTCTGGTGCGGTACGAGGTTTTACTAAAACTTTGTAATGTGGTACGAGGTCCATCGACCTCGTAACTCTTTAAAAAGCTAGGTGTACGAGGTCGATTGACCTCGTACCGCAGCGAATGTTTTAAGGTGGACGGATAAATCTGCCTCTGAGTATACATGATTATTCAATAATTTTATGCAGAAGTTACTGAATTTATACACTTTAAATTTTTTTTTAATTATTATATTTTTAATAGTCCGATTGCCTACTGAACAATGCAATTTTGCTCCCCTTTTTAACTTCCAATAGTGAGGAAGTTAAAAAATCATTTATTATAATATAACATACATAAAATTATGTATTTTTACACCCGATATCACCCGACATTACGAAATTAATTCATAAAATGTACGTACTTAATTGTTGTTCGTAGATACCGATCAAGCCAAAATGGTCTACTTAACGCCTTCATCTACAAAATAGCGAGCGAATGAAATAAGGCGAGCGTAGTTATTGTTATTTTTTTTTTTTTGTATAATTTGCGATATATATAAATAAATATAATCATCTAAACTACATACTGCGTGATAAGTGCAAAATATATTTACTCTTGGAGTTTGGAGTTCACCTTGTGAAAAACTCTGCTACTGTCAAGACCAGAATCTGTAACAATATTACACCAATATAGAGTACTTTTGTACTAATATTAGTAAAGTTCGGCCGCTCAGAGATTGCGGTTTTTTTCTACAAGTTTGTTTTAATCACACCTGATTAAGTAAGCTGGTAAGTGATTATGCAATCTAAGATGGAAGCGGGCTAACTTGTTAGGAGTAGGATGGCATCCATACCCCGGTTTCTACACGACGTCGTACCGGAACGCTAAATCGCTTGGCGGTACGTCTTTGTCGGTAGAGTGGTAAATAGCCTAAATTTCTCAAAATTTCGATTCTCAGGTCATTCAGGACGATCGAATGACCGATGTAACTTTGAACTGGCGTAAGAGGTTGTTGAACTGCGCTGTTTCAAGGTTATGTTTGTCTTTGTAGTGATGAGACAAAAAACGAGGCAATTGTAATTGAATATGTTTGTCCCATTCGACCACGACCTGTCAGAAACGCAATCTCTGAGCGACTGGACTTTAGTTTCATATTTTTTGCTAGACTGTTCGCTGTTTTTGATATGATGACATACACTCCTGCCCCCTTTAATGATAATGAAAAGTTATATGTAATAGTGATAGTGATAGATATATTTTGGAATTATACGCGTAGCTAGTTTTCTGAATGGTTTTCTTTTTACCATTGACCTCTTATAATAAAAGGACGGACAATCATGTAGAAAATTTCACTGACCAATTTTTCTTTGACAGTTTTAGAATTATTATTGGTAAAGAAAATTTTACCTAAAGGTCTTTAAATATAAATCCATATACAATAAAATCCCAAATTTAACCTTAAGTATTGAGTTTAAGGTTGAATTTGCAAATGCGACTACTTGAATTGAGTGCCAAAAAGTTGTGTTTGGCACTCATTGAGTGGGGACATTTTTTGGTCGCTGATTGTGCATCCACTTTTTAATAGGAGATCGATGATTTTTACAGTATAACCCCTTGTAGTAAACTCGGTACAATAATTTTTGAGATGAGCCAAAGATTCTTTCGTTACTATAGTACGAAAGAATATTTTCGATTCTGTCTATTGGTCGGCAATACCTATGTCTTTTTCTTTTCACGCAACGCAATGAAAGAGATTGCGATATTTCCAGTTGATATACCTATATATAAAAGGTCAATCCACAAAATGTCGAAAACCGCTTGACGTGCAAAGTTTAAAATTGGCAGGGAGGTAGTTTCTAGTTAGTAGACGTCCGCTAAGAACGGTTTTTGCGAGAGGGCAAGACATTAAGGGCTAAGGGGCATCCGTTATTTGATTAGTATTAAATCATAGAATAGTTTCTTCACGAGATATGTCGTTGGTCGTATGTTAGGCCTACTCACCGCACAGAGCTCGCTCAGAAGTTGTACCCGGTTGCCTCGGAGCTGGGCCCGAAGTTGAACTCCGTGGCGGTCGAGTTCTCCGGTAGTACGCGTCCGTCCTCGCTCTCCGAGCCGAAGTAATTCTCTATTATCTCGAACGATTTCTGGTAGATGTCGAGATTCTCGTGCGACTGGAGGAACTCTATTTTGTCTACGCCTGGAAACAAGTTGTGGAAGAATTCAGCAATATAATTATTATAAAATTTCGCGTCGAGTAGCGTGACAGTTATGACGTCATGATATTAGTTAAAAGATCGGATTAGATGAGATAATCTGGTCTGAAGTCTTAGCCCTATAAAACCAATACATTAAACATACCTAATTTTAAACTTTAACGTACATAATTTGATAATATTGCAAATAGTACATACATGGCTTGTTGCATAAATAAGTAATACAAGTTGTCTATGTCTGCTTTGTGAAATAAATAACAAAGACGTTTAGTCCGCTATCATAATTGGCGCAGTCGGTAGGATCACTTGTAATATTAGAAATTACTTCAATTTCTCCATATGTACACAACGATTTTATTATAAGATTACACAAACATTACTAATGACGCTTCCAAAGCACAGTAACTGATCACCCAGAACAAAGGTTTTTTAATTTTGAAAAAAGAATGCTAAGTGGCGCAGTCCTTAGGATCACGGAATCGGAAAAATTACGATTACGTTAAAAGCAAGACTGACTTCAACTACTCTTTATGTAGACGATGGAACATATATTGTAAGACAACCTAGAAAAAAAACTCATCAAAACACTCCTCAAGATTTTTTTTTATATTTTGTATAAAGAAATCTACATGGCGCAGTCGGTAGGATCACTTGTAACATCGGAATAAACACGATTACTTTGAACCCAATACTTCAACTTCTCTTTAACTAGACAATGGAAAATTTATTTATATCTACAAAAACATTAGTAATGACGACCTACAACAAAAAAATAAATAATAAAAAAACTCACCAAAGCACTCTTCAAGTGCAACGGCATATGGGTTGTCACGTTGGTCCGCATGTTGTCCAGCTTTCAATATGTTGTCGAGCCCGTTGAGTGCCACTTGCACTGTCTTCGTGTCGGTCAGAGTGAGCAGGTCGCACAGCGGCGGTATACAGCCTTCTTGGACGAGATAACTGAAAATGCAAAAATCAAATCTCACAAACTGTTAAAGTATTTTAGAATTTAAACTACCGTGAATGTTATTCATATAATTTATTACAAAACATGGCTAAAACTCACTTTTGTATCGTGGTTTTGCAAGAGCTCATGACTAAAGGCCCCATATGGGTTCGAAACTTGTCGAGCATACTCCGACTTTGTATCACACGAGTTTTAGTTTGTAAATCCAAGAAATTTGCAAGGAATTTTATGAATTAAATAATGTACTAGTACATCGGTGTTTGACAAGATTGAGTCAAATTAGCTGACAGTCTTTTCTGTGGCTGACTGATTTAAAGACTGAAAAATTTTATTGAAAAGAAAGAAAGCTCAATAATATATAATATTTTATTTTCATTATATAGAAGCACTTTCTAAAAACCTAGTCTTCAGCCGTAAGATTAGCGAATGTTTAATTAGCGAGCCGTAAAAGCCTGTAAAAGTCTTCGTAAAATTTCTATCACTACTTAGAGGTATACTCGTTATAGAAAAAGGTTGTTATAAAAAAAACAATTACTTAATTTGTTGATGCGTTCCTCCACTCGTCGCATTGGTGAGCGCCCAGGCGGCCTCTTTTCTAGTTTTGAATTCGGCATTTCTTAAAATGTCTATAAGCGTTGGGAATATGTTCGCGTCTATGACTGCCTGCAAAAGATAACAAATTGGGGATTTTAGTTTAAATAAATTATAATAATATATAAACTAGAGAATAATATACTACTGAAATTAGCAGCGTTAGTACAAGGAGGAGTATCAAAGGGTTGCGGTGGAGCGCTGGTCGCACACGGTACCTGTATCTGCACGGCGTTGCCCGCGGTGATGTTGGACAGCGTCCAGCAGGCCTCCTTGCGCAGCGCCTCGGTGGTGGAGCGCAGCAGCGCGTGCAGGCTGGGCAGCGGGTTGCGGTGGAGCGCTGGTCGCACACGGTACCTGTATCTGCACGGCGTTGCCCGCGGTGATGTTGGACAGCGTCCAGCAGGCCTCCTTGCGCAGCGCCTCGGTGGTGGAGCGCAGCAGCGCGTGCAGGCTGGGCAGCGGGTTGCGGTGGAGCGCTGGTCGCACACGGTACCTGTATCTGCACGGCGTTGCCCGCGGTGATGTTGGACAGCGTCCAGCAGGCCTCCTTGCGCAGCGCCTCGGTGGTGGAGCGCAGCAGCGCGTGCAGGCTGGGCAGCGGGTTGCGGTGGAGCGCTGGTCGCACACGGCACCTGTATCTGCACGGCGTTGCCCGCGGTGATGTTGGACAGCGTCCAGCAGGCCTCCTTGCGCAGCGCCTCGGTGGTGGAGCGCAGCAGCGCGTGCAGGCTGGGCAGCGGGTTGCGGTGGAGCGCTGGTCGCACACGGTACCTGTATCTGCACGGCGTTGCCCGCGGTGATGTTGGACAGCGTCCAGCAGGCCTCCTTGCGCAGCGCCTCGGTGGTGGAGCGCAGCAGCGCGTGCAGGTTGGGCAGCGGGTTGCGGTGGAGCGCTGGTCGCACACGGTACCTGTATCTGCACGGCGTTGCCCGCGGTGATGTTGGACAGCGTCCAGCAGGCCTCCTTGCGCAGCGCCTCGGTGGTGGAGCGCAGCAGCGCGTGCAGGCTGGGCAGCGGGTTGCGGTGGAGCGCTGGTCGCACACGGTACCTGTATCTGCACGGCGTTGCCCGCGATGATGTTGGACAGCGTCCAGCAGGCCTCCTTGCGCAGCGCCTCGGTAGAGGAGCGCAGCAGCGTGTGCAGGCTGGGCAGCGGGTTGCGGTGGAGCGCTGGTCGCACACGGTACCTGTATCTGCACGGCGTTGCCCGCGGTGATGTTGGACAGCGTCCAGCAGGCCTCCTTGCGCAGAGCCTCGGTGGTGGAGCGCAGCAGCGCGTGCAGGCTGGGCAGCGGGTTGCAGTTGAGCACCGCCTGCGTCTGCTCGTCGTTGCCCGTCACGATGTTGCCCACAGCGCGCAGCGCCGCCGACACCACCGTATACTTGTTGTGCCTGTGAACGATGTTGTAATTAATGGATTTGTTTTTAAAATTCCAATAACAAAAACGCTGAATTTCAGAAGGAACCAATTTAGAAGGAGTATTATATTATACGCTCTCAATATTAGCACGTCGCTCAGCACGTCCGCTAGTACTCACATGAGCAGCTCCACTAGACGCCTGCACACGCCGGCGTCGATGACGGCCTGGATCTTCTCGTTTGGCCCGTCCGACAGGTAGGACAGCGCCCCGCACGCGTCGCTCAGCACGTCCGCTAGTACTCACATAAGCAGCTCCACTAGACGCCTGCACACGCCGGCGTCGATGACGGCCTGGATCTTCTCGTTTGGCCCGTCCGACAGGTAGGACAGCGCCCAGCACGCGTCGCTCAGCACGTCCGCGTCCATGTGGTGCAGCAGCCGCGCCAGAACCGGAATACCTGACCGAGAACCACTTCGTTACTCACCCCAAACCAAATAGTACATGCAATAGTATATAAAACAAGTACAATAGTAGTACAAGAATAAAAACACACATTTGGATTCAGTTTTTTTTTTTTATTTATTTTTTACAAGCTAGCCCTTGAGTACAATCTCACCTGATGTTCAATGATGATGTACAAGCGATTTAGCGTTCCGGTACGATGCCGTGTAGAAACCGAAAGGGGTGTGGATTTTCATCCTCCCCCTAACAAGTTAGCCCGTTTCCATCTTAGACTGACGCATCATCACTTACCATCAGGTGAGATTGTAGTCAAGGGCTAACTTGTAAAGAATAAAAAAAAAAAAAATGTATATAATGATTATTTCCTATTAATCCTGGGTTAATTAGTTTTACACCAGATATTGTTTGCTCCGTAATGAATCCAGACATTTAGACTGTTGGACTGAACAAACTACAATTGCGAGTTCGGATCGCTAAAGATCGCTAAGAAGTGGGTGCGCGAAAGAAATAATAAATTTTATTTCGTTTCAGGGTTAATTCGCTTTTATATTTTCAAATGATCTTCATATATCATTCTTATTAACTTTAATTCGTCGTTTTTTTTCGATTGTAACATTGCTGCTTGTCTTTCTGCATACGCTACCATCATAGTTTTTGTGTACAACAACATGAAGCGAATGCCTGGGGTGGTTTTCTGTAGCAAGAACAGATTTGGTGAACCAAATTGGTCAGCCAAGCCAAATTCGAGCATGTGTTAAAGCTTTAAGATTGAAATATTGATTTAAATGAAATAAATGTAATAAATGAATGTCATGACATAAATGTTTAAAATATATGATTAACATACCAGGTGCAACAGCCTCAAAGTTTGTGGGAGGATTTTTTCCTCTACAGAGGTTTGAGAGAGTCCATACTGCATTTTTCGTCATGGATAATCTTGAATACTTATTTAAAATACTGAAACAAAGAGAACATGTATTTTACTAATCTATATATAAAAGAAAGACGTTTAAGTTATACTGTTTAAATCAATGTCAAGGATTTTGGTCAAGAAAATTGGTGGTCCTAATATTTGGGATATGGATAGGATAGGTCTAGGGTAAGGGTAGGGTAGGGGTAGGTTAGGAGTAGGTAAGAGGTAGAGTACGAGTGGGGTAGGGTTGAGTAGGGGTATAGTAGGGAAAGTGTAAGGTGGGAGTAGGGTAAGGTAGGGGTGTGGTTTCATGTGGACGAAGTCGCGTGCGTCCGCTAGTATTAGATTAAAGTCGAAAGTGTTTGTGAATGTTTGTTACTCTTTTATGATGCAAATACTGTACCGATTTGGCTGAAATTTGGTCTGGATATAGAAAATACAAATCTTCAAGTACAAATCCACTCCAGCACCGCGCACACAGTACTCACTCGAGCAGCGGCGGCAACAAGCCGGCAGCCAGCACTGCGTCGCGGCAGCGCGGCGAGTCGCCGGCCACGTTGCCGAGCGCCCACACGGCCTGCTCGCGCACGTCGTCGCCCGCGCCCGCGCCCGCGCCCGCCAGCGTCACCAGCACGGGCACGGCGCCGCACTCCAGCACCACGCGCGTCTGCTCCGACGAGCCCGACGCTATGTTCGTTAGTGCCCACGCCGCTTCGAACTGCAACCGTTCGTCATACACTGTCAAAGCTTACATCTTCATCATTATCAACCCATATTCGGCTCAATGCTGAGCTCAAGTCTCCTCTCAGAATGTTACGCCAATAGTCCACCACGCTGGCCCAATGCGGATTGGCAGACATCACATACACAGAGAATTATGAAAATTCTCTGGTATGCAGGTTTCCTCACGATGTTTTTCCTTCACCGTTTTGAGACACGTGATATTTAATTTCTTAAAATGCACACAACTGAAACAGTTGGAGGTGCATGCCCCTGACCGGATTCAAACCCTCGGGAATCGGAGGCAAAGGTCATATCCACTGGGCTATCACAACTCTACAGTAAAATAAAACAAAAACCGTGTCAACCTGTCAAAGATCAAGAAGTATCTCTCTTTTTAAGTAAAACTTCTTTACGCATGATTGACTTAGGAGTAAGCTGGTGAATGCGTTACGAAAAGTGTAATCGAAATAACATACCGTGAAGTTTTAAAAGCGCCATCTGTAATAACACTGATAAACTACAATACAACACAAGTAAGCCCAGCACTGAATCCGTTTAGTCTTTTGATAGCATAATTGTGAAGGAACAAGTTCCTACATGTAGATTAATTTTTTCTTTTACCTTGTAAGTAGTGCTTGTGAAGTAAAACAAGTTGTACGCGAGAGATGGCGCTATTAACCGCTACTCATTTTTAAGTTTCTCTTTCATGTATTACTTTGTTTTTTAAAGAAATTTTACTTGAGATGTGTGGTATAAAGCTTTTTTAGTATGGTTAATTGAGCTTATTATAAGCAGAAAACACATAATAATTTTTATTTGGAGAGTTTAATTTGCCTTAATAACTGAATATTGGACATACCTGTAAAGTAGGATTAGAACTATTTGTTAGAAATTCGACAAATTTAGGAACTATTCCAGTCCGTATCACTTCATCAATAGGGGGATTGGGTTCTCGACTGAGAAGCTTTCTGAACTTCTGCGTGGCTAACACTTGCTCCTGTGGGTTGTCTCCATACAGCGCAGAAATCATTGTCGACGTGATATCGTCTGATGACGAAACAGTGGCGTCTTCCTGGAAACATACTATTTTTAGTACTTTGTCCAACAATTATTCTCATCTTCAACAAAAGACATTATTTTGTATGGTCTAAAATCTTTATAGATCTCTACATATATTCAGTGGAGTACTAATGCTTCATGCCTGCAATGTCTAAATGATGATGGGTCATAATTTTGCTCTATTTATAGATTAGATTGATCATTTAAATTAGATCCATATGCATTTTTATTAAAGGCATAGTTTCAGGACTGTAGGGCTAAGATGTGCTACAAGATAATAAATTAATGTTGTCTTCATTCTTTTTCCTAACTATTGAATGAAAGAGAGAGTTGATTTATGCAGTTTTATGCTACTGTTTGATATCTATATGATGAAAAAGATAGCAAAATAATGTCATTATCTCTTGGCCCTCTTGCGCACATCTTGGCGTACTGATGCAAAGGTCCAGTAAGATGTTTTTTTTAAGAATTTACAAGTTAGCCTTTGACTACAATCTCACCTGATGGTAAGTGATGATGCAATCTAAAATGGAAGCGGGCTAACTTGTTAGTAGAATGAAAATCCACACCCCTTTGGTTTCTACACTACATTGTACTGGAACGTAAATCGGTTGGCAGTATGTCTTTGCCAGTATAGAACTGCAACAAGATCTATATTTGAAAGGGTATCCAAAGCTGCTCTAATAGGATCTTACCAAATTTGGCTAGGCAGGGAACAACATGAGTGGATGAGGGGAGTATTAATCAATTGTCAAGGAATTCTTAACCCTACGTCCTTTGGTTACAAGTCCAGGACTCTGCTTGGAGTTTTTCTCTCTACCACACAATGGACCAGGCACCCGCACAGTGAATCTATGGAATGCTAAGATATTTGTCTCACCGGAACAGATATATCAGGAGCATCGGGGGCTGGCAAGTTAACGTTTCTCCTCTTGAACAGTTGCTGTTCCCTTTTCTGTTTCCTCAGTTGTACACCCTCCTCCTCACGCCGTCGCCGCAGTTCGTCTGCGCTGAGACCCACATTCTTGTAACGGTGCTTATGACCCCCTGACATCTATTGAGTAAAATAAAAAAAAATCTATTTAAACACAATTTTATTTAAGCATAAATTAACAACCTCCAAAGAGATTTTAATGTCAAGACTGTCAGAGAGGAGATACCTAACTTAACTATCTGCAGCTGTTTTGCAGACTATAACCAAATCTAGCCAAGAAATAAAGCTAATGAAAACATCATAATTGGAGATGCCTAAATGAATGTAAGGAATACATGATGACAAATATACAAATTCTGCTAACTATTCTATTCATCAAGAATTTTCTAAATTGATTCTGTAGATTCCCCTACAACCTACCTCACAAACTTAACCTCTTTATAATGTTAGTTTAGGTATACATACATTAGTACAGTTTACCAACAAACAATTTAGAAATTAATGTAAAAAATACATGTCAATTCATATTTCATAACATATTTATTTTCATTTATGTATTGTTTTTTCATATATTGTATTATTTTTTGTAAAAAATGTTTTTTTTTTTCATAAATTATTATTCAATATACATTATCTGTATCTAATCATTCTAAGCTTATTAATCAAATTAATTTTCATTAATTTAAGAACAAGTTAAATAAAATTATTAATAGGTGTGAAATGACTAGTGATTTATACCCTTATTTATAATTTGTTAAAAAAAAAATAAAAATAAAAAACAGTACACATCAAGTAGGGCTGTAGTAGAAGCCAACATAATAATTTTGTCAAAGTTAATGAATTGGGTGGCTGGTCATTATTATCATAAATATCTGATAGTAGCCACTAAAGAATTACACATTATCACCCTATAGCAAGCCAAAAAAAATTATAGCAGCATGGTGAGTATGAGCAGTGGTGTGCATAAGGTTTATAACTAGGGTATGCACTATACATACAAATTGTACAAAATGGAAAATTTCCCCTCCAATACATGTTCATAATTAACTCTCAGGGTACGCATTGCATTAATGCATCTATGAAGTGCACGCCACTGACTCTGAGCAGTGTGGTGGGCCTAAGCTTTACATCACCTCTCCTATAACCTTATAAAAATTTTAGCTATTATCTATTTCACAGGAGAGTATCATGCCCATAGAGGCAAGGATTTCTGACTTATACTTATATATTTTTTTTTTGGTGTTTGTAAAAATTACATAATATAACTAAATTAATGTGCAAATGTTTGCAGTATATTATCAAAAATTAAAAATAAAATGCTATAACAAATTTGGGTTCATTTAAATGTTAAGTTGATTATTTAGCTGTCCAATAGAGAATTAGCAGGCTAAGTAGCTGATTATTTACCATTATCATGATAATATCTCAGTATATTTTTAATACCTAATGATTAATCCATTCTAAACTCACACACATGACATTCTTAACAATATTCATAGAAACAAAATCATATCCATGGTGTTTTCTTAACCCTAAAATGTAAAATCGTATTATTTAATAAATCTAACGTCTTAATATAAATACCCAAAGCTTTTATAGCATGCAAAATGGAAACAATCTTTTTAATGTGCTAACCTTGGTTTATTCAGAGTACTCTCTAAAGACTCAAAGGCCAAAGCAGAAGATCCTTAACTACAACTTAACAACGCTTGTTATTATAGTTTTGTGAATAAACAAATTATGAAACTGGTACAATAGACAGAAAACTGTTTAAAATAAAATTATTATTGACATCATCTCGGACTTCAATACCATGTTTTTACTAATAATAACGAATGTTTAAACTTACAGTGCTAAGCGTTAATATCACCAATTGAATGATCAATCAATCCACCATTTATTTTCAGCTCAAAAATTTGAATTCCAATCCAATTCGCCACTATTTCTACGAATATTCACAAGAGCCTTTTGGCAAATTTATTTTTCTAAAAGTAACTTCCCTTCAATATCACTTGAGAGTCCACCACAGATAAATAAATACCTTGACTGACTTGCTTGACGTCACAGAATGAACCACAGAATATTAAATATTAATTACTCCTATAAACACAAAGACATAGTAAGTAAAGGTCTTTGTATAAACACAATACAGTGGAATCATACAGTACATTGAATACGTAGTATCTATTTTGTGACGTACTTACATATTGATAAGTGGAACGTATCACTATCAGTTATTTATTTAGCCCAAGGTTTCTTAAAGTGGGGTACGCAAACCCCTAGGCGTTCGCCATTCGATGGCAGGGGGTTCGCGACAAGATTTACGTAACTGATTAAGTCAGAATTAAGCTTAAAATTGCCTAAAATTACTCCTAACATTGAATCCATTTGCGACAAGAAACAAGCACACCCATTACATTCATATTACAAAGACTTTCCTTCTGGTAATTATGTGCTACCTTTAATTCAAATAAAAACTTCATTTTCTTCATCAATCATATTTATTTTTACTTTGGGGGTTTCATTAGTTAGTAAGGGGTTCGCTGTCACTTGGAAATTTTAACAGGGGTTCATAGAGCCGAAAGTTTGAGAAACCCTAATTTCGACAATGCGACAACAAAGCTCTCACTACAGATGCGGCACAGGTTTTAACGTAAACGTCGATAGGCGTGAGCCGCACATGACGAACAAATAATAAAAATTTTAACAAAAAAAATACAACCGACTTCAAAACCTAAAACGTATCCACTAAACTAAAAAGCGAAAAATAACATCATAATATGTTCTACCTGCTGATCAGTATGAAGGCGGTGCTAAGCCGGTGATGTATTAATTCAAGCCATGTGATCTTATAGATTTTGCAGACAGTGTTGTTTCTTGTGGTCCTGTCAGAAATGGCTTAAATAAAGACAACACCGGCTAAGCACCGCCTTCATACTGATCAGCAGGTAGAACATATTATGATGTTATTTTTCGCTTTTTAGTTTAGTGGATACGTTTTAGGTTTTGAAGTCAGTTGTATTTTTTTTGTTAAAATTTTTATTATTTTTCCATTTTTAGTGTAAAATTTCATCTCAAACGAACACATCAGACCCCTAATGACAGTCACAATCCATCTTGGTACAAAATTCTCAGCAATACAAATTAATCAAGCCCAAGCACAAGGTAGCTACCGTAAACCGTTAAGGGGTTCCCTTAATTGACCTTGGTCTTCATCATCAGACCCCTAATAACAGACACAACTCATCTAGGTAGAAAGTTCTCAGCAATACGAATTAATTAAGGCCAAACACAAGGTAGTTACTGTAAACTGTTAAGGAGTTCCCTTAATTGTCCTTGGTCTTCATCACCAAACCCCTAAATGAGAGTCACAACCTATCTATGTGGAAAGTTCTCATTAATACAAATTAATCAAGCCCAAACACAAGGTAACTGCTGTAAATCGCCGAGGAGTTCCCTCGTCTGTTTTATGGCTCCATCATCAGATCGATTTTAAACTTTCATGAAATTTTAGTGCTTTAAAGTACTAAATGGAAAAGTTTATCAACACACTAGACACCCATATAATTTTCGAAAGTTCCCCTCAATTTCTCCAAGATTCCATCATCAGATCTTGACATGATGGCAATGGGACCAAATGGGGACTATACCGTTTCAAACAAAAAAAGAATTTTTGAAATCGGTCCAGGCGTCTTTGAGTAATCGGTGTACATACATAAAAAAAAAAAAAAAAAATACCGACCGAATTGAGAACCTCCTCCTTTTTGAAGTCGGTTAAAAAAAAACACTTCAGCACTTCGTTATGAACTTCAATTTATTAATATTAATTTCGAATTCATAACATTTCTCTATATAGTAGTGCGTTATAGTTGTTGCAGGTAACGACTGTTTTTAGCGAGTAACAGTGACTATATTAAAACTACCTACAGGCTCAAAAAGGGTAGAACTCATAACCGTAAAGCCACAGAACTAGAAACAAAACTGATGACAGTTGACAATTGACATGTTTGATTTGATATTTTTAATTTTTGCACGGGGCACGGGTTCCCGGCTTCATTTTCATTGACGTGATTCATTTTTTGTTTTATTTGACGTCTTTTGCACTCAGCGCCACTTTTGTAGGAATTTTTTATCACCTCACAGACCTATAAATATGCATATGTAAACAATCCAAGGTTGTTTGAAGATCCTCACTTTGGTATCGTTTTTTATCGTTGTATTGCAATGGATAAAATTATATTTCGATCTTCACTATGTACATTGCGGCGGAAATTCTGCACTCCGGCTCCAGGAGCTAACGAGCCCACCAGCCGTGCTTCAGTGACTCCAAATTACAAACCTTCGGAATTTCAGAAGTTCATTTTAGTATGGACCAAGAAATATAAGAGCAAAGCTGAAATACCTCAATATGTATCGTACGTACTTATTATGCAACTAATTAAAATACAAGCCTCATGATAACTGCTGCTATAGTTTCGTTGTCTTATCTATTCTTTAGTAAATAAGATGGCTCAATCTTTTAGATTTTGTTCTCTATAAATTGAACTACTGTTCAAATAACCCAGCTAAATTTAATGTCAATGAAAACTGCGTTAAAATTGATCCAGTAGTTCCAAAAATTATTAAAAATATTGAAAATTGTTTTTCTTTGTATTCAACTCTCTTACTCATCCTAATATTTTATAATTATAATTAATTATACTTGTCTGACATAACACATAGACACAAACAAATTTTTTAAAAGTTGTTTTGGGATCAGTGTTGCTTACAAGATCCATACCACTCTTTTTATTATTATTGACAAATTACAAGTTAACCCTCAACATTTATTGGTAAGTTATAATGTAATTTAAGATGGAAGAGGGCTAACTTGTTAGGAGTAGGGTGAAAAATTATTAATTTACTGGTCTAGCTTTCTCATAACTTACCCTCTATGTAAATGTAAAAATTGTTTCAGGCTAAGCTTGATAGACAGGTCTAGGAGTGAAGCAAGGATTAAGATATCAAACATTTTGATATTCCTCACCTGCCTTGCCAGCTTAGGAGCTGTGTTATCTGGCAGAGCCGCAGCTAAGCGAGGAGAATCTGTCCACCAAATGAACTTAGATTGGCATAAACAATATGAAGAGGACTATAAGAAGAAACATGAGACAGACAATAGCTAAACACTTTATAAAAAATGACCCATTAATACTCTGCTTAAGTAGATTGCTTTAATAACAAATGTACAAAAACTTGATTGATATTCTAAGTATAACTATTTAAAATAAATTTTATTTCCTCTTAAGTTCTTATATTAATTTTCATACACACATGATAACTGGCAATTTTATTGTAAGCATGACCTTAACAGTGGGATTATCTTTTGATTTCAAGTCCTTTTATTTATTGGAAATCTTGATAATATTGCTGTCATGATAAGAAATTCCATATAACTACACAAGATGTAAATTTGATTGTATTACTATTTTATTACATAAAAGCAATTGTGAGGATATCTACCATAAACCCTGGATTAAATTTTTAATAAAAAAATGTATAGTAAGGTACAGTGAAACAATCAAACTGATATCATTTTCTAAATGAATTATGATCATTGTTTATTTACACTATATTATAGAACATGTTTTGCTTGTTATGTTTATAGTATTTGAAATTTAGGGACATAGTAAATAATTTTTTAGAATGATGTGTACTTCTAATAAAAAAGAAATGTGCTAACTATTTATATATATTTATATACAGCCTACCACATAAATGCATGCTTATCAGTCTTCATAAATTATTTGGTTTATAAAATGTCCTACATTTTTCAACAAACAATTTTGTTGTCTTCTCTTTGATTACTTCTTCAACACTGAGTTCAGTTTGTAAGAGGCGTAACTGAAAAGAAATGTAAAATTTATTTTGACATCTTTGAAGAGTTAAGCTAGGTTGACACAGTTAAGGTGAACTGGGATACCTGCTGAGTTCCCCTCTTACTATACTACAGCCCTACGAGATGTGTACTGTTAATAAACAAATAAATTAGAAATGAAGATAGAAAACATAAGTTATTTCATAACTTATTTATTTTTTCTTTATAAAATATTATTCCAAATATATTAACTATATTATCTAATTGACATATTTATTTTAATTAATTTATGAACAAATTAATTTTAATTATTATTATCTGTCAAATGACTAGTGCCTTATACACCTCATCAAGTACATTGCTCATCACAAATCTTTACGTATGTGAAGTTTGCTGTGGAATGAGTATGCACAATGCACATTTGTGCAGATGCGAACACTCTCCACGCTCACCGTTTGTATGGTTATTGATTCATTGCACAGTCATTTGTTGCTAACTTCACAATCACAATATCTCATGGCAGGCACTGGAGGGCTGTATTATAGTTAGAAAAGGTGTGAATGCATACAACAATAGTCAAACTCGCAGGGTTGAACTCATGACCTCATTAACCATGGAGTTATTAATTTTCAAGGAGAGTTTTAAATTATTAAAATGATTATTTACCTTTTTTTGTTCAGTTTTAAGATTCCTAACCACATCAATATCATCAGGTGTACTCTCCTTCGCTGCTTTTAATTTCTTTACAGTTTCTGCAGTGGAAACTATGCAGTTTTTTATGACATTTTCCCTCTCACTGTGCCCTTCTTGTATCTGCCGGAATAAGTCTTGGCAAACTGATGTTGCATCTACTTTACTTTTGAATGATTCTGTTGGTAAAGATGTGTTTAAAGTGTATACGATTTTGTCATCAAGTACACGCATCTTTTTCAGGACATCCTAATTGAAAAGAAAATAAAAACAAATGTTTATTATGTAAAAATGTATATATAATGAACTCATGTTATTTGGCAAGAGATATTTTTCAGGTCACTCTCAATAAATTATTTAAGGAAAATACCTACACTAACAACTTAGCGACTGTGGGTTGCTATTACAAATTTATTGATAGAAAATCGCACTTGTCTATAAGAGCCCCATTCAAACCATGAAGTTCATTATTTTTAAGTGAAGCAGTTTAACTAAATCAAGGATTGTTGGATAATGAATTTTGCCACAAAATATTTATGAAAATTTTTGGTCCACTAAGAAGAGCGTCGAGACATTTCACTAAATTATTACAGAAAGGCTTATAATGTACAACTTTTAGGTTATAAACGAAATGGACCGAACGTATTATAATGACCACATTATGCAATATACAATACACAGTTTTAAATTCCTTTGTTGAATAAATACTAACAATAATCAAACCTGAAATTCTAAAAAATCTGGACAAATCATTGAGCTTTTTGTTAATTTCCCTGTACTTCAAAAATAGTAAATAAAAAAATAATTGAGACACAGACTGTAACAAACATTTCTATGTTTGATGTTTCATAGAGTATCAGATTTTTTATTACATACAGCTCTAGATGCTAGTCTTTTTTAAAAAGGATCGTTTTTATGGGTGGATTATCACCAAATACTACGGAATGTTAACATTTATACATACATTTTATCAGAAATTTAACGAAAGAGCTTGAAATGGAAGTTGTCTCACACACCGTGACCAGCAGTCACAGCACAGCAATAAAGTTCTACACTAGAGTACTTGCCTGCAGTACTAAAACAAGATTTTTTTGCATAAAGGCTAGGGTATAAATACCTAGAAAATTTAATCACATTTTATTTCTGAAAATAATCCCTTAATTGTAATATTACCATAAAGCAATATTGTAAATTGTATAGCTTCACCGCAAATACCAATCACAAACTGTGACGTGATTTGTCAAATGGCATTGGTTTGTGATTGATGTTTGCGGTTAAGTGACGCTGTTATCCACGGTAGGTATAGTCTGCGTTCCACTTGGGAATACTGTTGATAACACTCAGGACTGCAGTCTTTCCCGTTCCACTTGCTTGCGAACATTGAAATTATAAGCTGAAGTGGATTGGAATATGGTTCGTTTTATGTGTAGATGTAAAAATTCAAAATTGCCAGTTTTTTTACGAAATTGACCAAATAAAATAAAGCACAATAAACACTTCAAATAATTAAGTTTAACTACATTTAAAAAAGAGGCAAGTACCCTAATATTAGATCCAGAGATCTCAATTCTCAGCACATTAGACATAGCCATCGACCGAATTTGTATTATTGGTAGTTGTAAAGAATTCGTATATCTAACAATTATTGCCAAAGTTTTTAAAAATAACTACACAATAAATTTTAATTACCTACATGTTGGTTGCTACCTTCTAGCAGTCGGAAAGATGAGGTAGCAATTTTGTCGATGATTTTTATAGCTAAATGGTTGTTGGTCTGGGTTTTGACTAAATTCTATCTTTGTTTTTCTTGTCTATGGTAATCTTTCTTTTCCGACAAAAGTCAAAATGAAGTACGTTTGTTTTGTATTTTAATAAATCTAAATAATCTTTTGATGTTTTCATGTGTATTTTAAAAAATATTGAGGTGGAGTGATATGTTTTTATTATGAGTGTTTTATTTGCAGGATCGGACTTTGTGCCTACAGTGGATACAAAATATACCCTGGCCATGGAAAGACCATGGTTAAGGTTGATGGCAAGGTATGAGTAACTTTTTTATTAAATATTATTAATTATTACTTAATAATAACACTTTAAATATTAATGTTTTATTTAGTAACTAGTCAAAAATATTCGGTTCGGTACAACTCACGACTTCCAAACTTGTTTTGATGAATAGGTTATAATTACTGACAAGTTCAATTTTGTGGAATTGCACAATAATGCACATCTCACTGTTTATAACTGCACTGTACTCATTTAGGGCCTGGTATGGAAAGCTTACTATACTGATAATTCCTTTGTTAAAAAGTATTTTATGAGCGAAACCGAGTCGTACTATTATGTTTTATTGAATTTGGTATTAGTAAAGTGGTATACAGTGGAGAGCCGTGATAGCCCAGTGTATATGACCTCTGCCTATGATTCGGATACTGTAGGTTCTAATCTAGTCCGGGCAGGCACCTACAATTTTTCAGTTATGTGCACACTATGAAATTAAATATCACATGTTCCAATCAGTGAAGGAAAATCATCGAAACATCGAACCTGTATACCTGCGAATTTTCTCATTTCTCTTAAGTGTGTGAAGTCTGTCAATCTGCACTTGGTCAGCATGGTGTACCCATCTCATTTTGAGAGAAGACTCGTGCTCAACAAGGAGCCATAAATGAGTTGTTATTAATAAGTGGTGTAACTCCATAAGTTAATATTATATAGAGGCAGGATTTTATCTTCTTTTACAATTGAACACTACAACATAATTAATTTGAAATAAAATTCGCCTATTTAAAGCTAGATCTGCACTAAGTAATATAGTCTATATTTTTATTTCCATGAGAATGAGGAGAAACCGCAGGACAGTCTGCCTGTATTCTTTAATAGGAATCAAATTTTCAACTTTCACTATTTATTAAGTTATTATAAACATTTTATCATTTCAGTCTTTCACATTCTTGAATTCAAAATGTGAAGCGGCCCATCTGATGAGGAGAAATCCCCGTAAAGTAACATGGACTGTGCTCTACAGGTAACATTGATTTTTTTAGTTTATTGCAACTTTAATGTATTTGCATGTGATGAAGAATATCCAGTATTGGATTAGAAGTATTTATTTCTTTTCTGTTATAATTATATCTGTACTAATATTATAAAATGGCAAGATTTATTTGCTTGCATTAAATCGGCGCGTTATATGGTGTGGACTGATAAACAAAAACTGTGTTTGCGTGTGTGTGGCAATAAGCTCTGAAACTACTGAACTGATTTAAAAAATATTTCCCTATTGGAAGACTACACTACATACCTGAGTGCTATAAGCTATATTTTATCGATAAAATATAGCTTATGGCACTCAGGTATGTAGTGTAGTATTCCTACCGAAACAGGAACCACATGGGTAAAATTGTGTAAAGACTCATGCTTACTATCATAATTAATATGAGTCCATTTATTTCAATGACAAAAGATAAGTATGCCAATTTCCACTGAAGGGAACACTAATTTTATTTTGAGCAACCATGCTCCATTTGTGGTGTGGCAAAGCTGTGCATATAGAACTTGATTATAATATTTAATTTATTGCTGACATTAAAATGTAGTCAACAATTAATTACCATGACAACTAATCCACAAAAGGCAATAAAAGCATAAGTCAACCCCTAGTGGCCCCAAGAAGAAGAAGATACTACACCTAGCCTTTTATAAAAACTGGCTGCATATTATGATCATCATTATTACTGTAGGGCCAGTCCTACCAATTTATAGAAGAGAGGTTAAGTAGCTTGGAGATCCACAATGCAGATCCAATCCAAATTGCATTGGCCAGTTATCATCCTATAATGTAATTCTCTAACAACTACTATCTATTTATATAGACAAGTAATATTATAATGATAATGACCAGGATCAAAAGCATAACATAGTCACTGAAGCGTGGGGATGCAACACTATCAATTAACAACTTCCCAACTCTGGGCTGAGAATGAACTGATTTTTTTGAATGAAAAAATGAACGGAATCTCTTATCTTATCCAACATAGGCTAACCAACCAGCCAACAATGCTCTATGTGCTCTATAAAGGCTATCTTTTATTTCTTTTTGCAGACGCAAATTCAAAAAGGGTCAAGAAGAAGAACAGGCCAAGAAGCGTACAAGGAGGACCCAAAAGTTCCAAAGAGCCATTGTAGGTGCTTCCCTCAGTGACATCATGGCTAAGCGTAACATGAAGCCAGAAGTCAGAAAAGCTCAGAGAGATCAGGCTATTAAGTAAGTGCTCACTAAGTTTTATCCAAGTTTTTTTGTTGACAGGTATTTGTCATTAACATCAGTCTCCTATTAAAAAGTAGATGCACAATCAGCGACCAAAAAATGTCCCCACTCAATCAGTGCCAAACACATCTTCTTAGCACTCAATTCAAGTAGTCACATCTGCAAATTCAAGTTTAAACTCAATTCTTAAGGTTGAATTTGCTCTGATTTTGGGATTTTATTGAATATTGGATTATATTTAAAGGCCTTTAAGTATAATTTTCTTTACCAATAATTCTAAAACTGTCAAAGCAAAATTGGCCAGTTTTAAGTTGAATTTTCTACATGATTGTGCGTCCTTTTTAACCGACTTCAAAAAGGAGGAGGTTCTCAATTCGGTTGGTATTTTTTTTTTTTTTTTTTTTATGTATGTACACCGATTACTCAAAGACGCCTGGACCGATTTCAAAAATTCTTTTTTTGTTTGAAACGGTATAGTCCCCATTTGGTCCCATTGCCATCATGTCAAGATCTGATGATGGAATCCTGGAGAAATTGAGGGGAACTTTCGAAAATTATATGGGTGTCTAATGTGTTCGTCAACTTTTCCATTTAGTACTTTTAAGCACTACAATTTCATGAAGGTTTAAAATCAATCTGATGATGGAGCCATAAAACAGACGAGGGAACTCCTCGGCGATTTACAGCAGTTACCTTGTGTTTGGGCTTGATTTATTTGTATTAATGAGAACTTTCCACTTAGATAGGTTGTGACTATCATTTAGGGGTTTGGTGATGAAGACCAAGGACAATTAAGGGAACTCCTTAACAGTTTACAGTAACTACCTTGTGTTTGGCCTTGATTAATTCGTATTGCTGAGAACTTTGTACCAAGATGGGTTGTGACTGTCATTAGGGGTCTGATGATGAAGACCAAGGTCAATTAAGGGAACCCCTTAACGGTTTACGGTAGCTACCTTGTGCTTGGGCTTGATTAATTTGTATTGCTGAGAATTTTGTACCAAGATGGGTTGTGACTGTCATTAGGGGTCTGATGTGTTCGTTTGAGATGAAATTTTACACTAAAAATGGAAAAATAATAAAAATTTTAATAAAAAAATACAACCGACTTCAAAACCAAAAAACGTAACCAGTAAACTAAAAAGCGAAAAATAATATCATAATATGTTCTACCTGCTGATCAGTATGAAGGCGGTGCTTAGCCGGTGTTGTCTTGATTTAAGCCATTTCTGACAGGACCACATGAAACAACACTGTCTGCAAAATCTAAATGGCTTGAATTAATACATCACCGGCTTAGCACCGCCTTCATACTGATCAGCAGGTAGAACATATTATGATATTATTTTTCGCTTTTTAGTTTACTGGTTACGTTTTTTGGTTTTGAAGTCGGTTGTATTTTTTTATTAAAATTTTTTATTATAAGTGCTCAATGTATTATAGTACAATATATATGTTGAAAGACATAATATTATAGAGAGGTAAAGTTGGTAAGCTCTGAATCTACTGAACTTGTTTCAAAAATTCTTTCACTAATAGAAAGCTACATTATATTTTGTGAGCACTATGAGTACATTTTTACCCTGTATTACCATGGAAAAAGTAGGTGAAATGCTATTCTTTTAGGAATCCTAGTATCATGGCAAGATAAAATTAAAACAAAATGTTCTCTATTTTGCTAGACATACCTAATTCTAGTTAATTTTTTATGACACATTGTTATCAGTCAACTACTATAGACTACAACTACAGGTCCAAGTCTCCCTCTTTACAGGAGAGAGGTTATAAAGTTAAGACCACCATGCTGCTCCTATGTGGGTTGGTGGTCTTTGGCCAATGAAAATCACAACCACTAACAGATGTTAATGATGACCTGGACAAATGGCTTAACTTGCACTTAAAGGCATTGTAGCAGCACCAACTTCCAAATTCTATCCTAGCCAAAAAGTTTAGTATTTCGTAGCCCAATCCAGGACCTCTTGATCCAAAGCCACATAGCTGGCCTCTGTACCAACAAGGCAGTTTTTTGTTTCTTAACCAAATAGCAATTAAAATGTTGTTTTATCTTCCATTCCCAGGGCTGCAAAGGAACAAAAGAAATCAACTAAAGCAGCGAAGAAGGCCACAACAGCACCAACTAAAGTTAAGGCTGCACCCAAGGCGAAGGCTGCTAAAGTCAGTCAGAAGGCGGCACCTCGTGTTGGTGGAAAGCGATAAGACCCTAAAAATAAAAATTCTTTAACAATTCATTGTTTTTTTTTTAAATGTCATGTGTTCACTAACTGGCAGCTTAATCTTAATTAACATGCTTTTCTGAGTTCAAAACTGTAAACAGAAATACAGAATGTGGTCCTCTAATTATGCACATTCAATACCTCACAGCGCCTGGTCTATTGGTTTAGATACTATACATCTACTACCTACTAGCTTCTCTACTAGAATCTTACCAAAGGCTGTGTAGGGAGAACAACATGAGCAAAGTGCGGTCCTCAAAATATGCACACTCAATACCTCACAGCGCCTGGTCTATTGGTATAGATACTATACATCTACTGGCTGCTTTACTAGAATCTTACCAAAGGCTGTGTAGGGAGAACAACATGAGTAGAGAGAGGGAGCGTTAATGGTTTTAAAAATATTTTTAGCAACTTATTCTCCAGTACCAATGCATTCACTTTACTAGCACAGAATATTATTATTACATAATGGCTAAAACAAACTCATACAACAATGTCAGAGAATGCCAGACTGGTTTGATCAAACCACTGTTACTCATAAGGTTCTTGCAACGCGGCGTAAGCCAAATGGCTAATATTTTTTAATACATAACTAATAATAATGGTTATATGAACTAAGAAAAATCTAAAGATAGGTTTTTAAGAATTTCCCATCTTATGACCTAGCCAGCCATAATACAAGCCAAATATTATGTAAGGTTATGTAAGCTGGGAAACATTCTTCAATTTTAAGCATAAAGTATCTATTTATTGCTAAGCTGACACCTTGGGTTTTTATAAAAAATCAGTATCTATAATATAGTACTGTAAAAAAGAGGCAGTTTGTAAGATTGTAGGATCACTGAATCACTAGAACCGATTTTAAAACTTTAATAGAAAGCTACGTTATTTGTAAGTGTCATAGGTTATATTTTATCCCTGTATCTCGTGAACACGACAGTAAGATCAAGATACAGGACAGGTTATTCTATTTTCGGAAGACCGTTTGGGCTGTGGATGTAGTGTTGAGAAGACATCAGCACAACAGAAATACAATGAATGTTATTCAATTTAGTGATATTATAGGGAGGTGACATAAACCTATTACTTACCTATCACTCAGACATGATTTATTCATGTTTCTGTTTGGTATACTTTCAGTTTAAAATACAAACACACCTGATATATTCAGTTCACTAGAACACGAAATTCCATGGATTCACATGCCAGGTCCATTCGTAACCAGAAAAAAACTGAGCAGAGACAGACTTAAGACCAACAGGTGAAGGGTTCAAAAATCCATTAATGGGAATTAAATAAAATCACATAAAAATATTTAGTTTCTTTAATTGCTTTATAAATCACTAGGTATTGCATGATAGATGGTATTATTATTTTATTAATTTTGTCCCTAACATACAGTACAATAGTTTAATAATAATAAATAACATGAGTGTTTAGATAACTATTGCACTAATATCAGTTCTCAGTACACATTTATGCACTCTTGGCTAGAGTTTCAGCCTTTGCTACAACTTCTTCAATAGGGCCCACCATGTAGAATGCTACTTCTGGTAAATGATCATACTCGCCCTGGAGGATTTTTGAGAAACCTTTGATGGTTTCCTCCAAAGGTACAAGTTTTCCAGCGTGTCCAGTGAATACCTCGGCAACCTGGAAGGGCTGTGACAGGAACCTCTGGATCTTACGTGCACGTGCTACAGTCAGCTTGTCTTCCTCAGACAACTCATCCATACCCAGGATAGCAATGATGTCCTGAAGTGACTTGTAGTCCTGTAGAATCTTCTGAACACCACGTGCCACATTGTAGTGCTCGGCGCCAATGATGTTGGGGTCCATGATACGAGATGTAGAGTCGAGAGGGTCCACAGCAGGGTAGATGCCGAGCTCAGCAATAGCACGAGACAGCACAGTGGTGGCGTCCAAGTGAGCAAAAGTGGTGGCTGGGGCAGGGTCAGTCAAGTCATCAGCTGGCACATAGATAGCCTGTACAGAGGTGATGGAACCCTTTTTGGTGGTGGTGATACGCTCCTGCATGGTACCCATGTCTGTGGCCAGCGTGGGCTGGTAACCCACAGCAGATGGAATACGACCCAGCAGAGCAGACACCTCTGAACCGGCCTGAGTGAAACGGAAGATGTTGTCAATGAAGAGCAGCACATCCTGGCCCTCTTGATCACGGAAGTACTCAGCCACAGTCAACCCGGTGAGAGCCACACGGGCGCGGGCGCCGGGGGGCTCGTTCATCTGACCATACACAAGAGCTACCTTGGAAGTCTTGTCCTTCAGGGAGATGACTCCGGACTCAATCATTTCATGGTACAAGTCGTTACCCTCGCGGGTGCGCTCCCCGACGCCGGCGAACACGGAGTAACCTCCGTGAGCCTTGGCGACGTTGTTGATCAGCTCCATGATGAGTACGGTCTTGCCGACACCGGCGCCGCCGAACAGACCGATCTTGCCTCCTTTGGCATATGGGGCGAGGAGGTCGACGACCTTGATACCCGTTACTAGAATCTCCTGCTGCACGGACATTTCGACGAATTCGGGGGCTTCGGCGTGGATGGCGGCAGTTTTGTCGGTGGGGATGGGGCCGCGCTCGTCAATAGGTTCTCCGATGACGTTGATGATGCGACCGAGAGTTTCAGCGCCGACAGGAATACGAATGGGTGAGCCGGAGTCGTGGACAGGTTGTCCACGGACGAGACCCTCAGTACCGTCCATGGCAATAGTACGTACGGTGTTTTCACCCAAGTGCTGTGCCACCTCGAGGACGAGTCTAGGCGTTCGGTTTTGAACTTCCAGGGCATTTAGGATAGGCGGAAGATTATCGTCAAATTGAACGTCCACGACAGCACCGATGACTGCCACCACCTTACCTGACCCTTTTCCTGCGGCTGCGGCTTTGGCTGCATAGTCACGTTTGTTCACTAGGGCTCCGGCAACCAATGGAGTCTTCTCAGCCAAGGAGTTGTTTACTACCGTTCTCGTGGCCAGGAGACCAGCTCTACCAACGGTAGAAAACATGTTCGTTTTTCAAATGTTCGTCGGAATGTGCAATAGAAAATAATTTCTTTTAAAAAATCGGTGCTTGTCGTAGTTTACGTAATGAGGAATTGTCCATAGACAATGGAGCAAGTCAATTTTTTATTTCACTTCCGTTTTCACTTCTCAATCGATAACAAACACTCAAAGAGGATACAAAATAATCCTCCACTGTAATCTGTAGGCCTAGTTCAGACTAGTATTATAGTCGAGTACGAGCTAGGCTGAAACTGTAAGCTTCAGTTTCCTAAAAAAAGTTGTTAAGTTCATTCAATGTTTCATAATCCGCCCTCAGAGGACTAAATATAATTCGTCTGAGACATATTTCTATCCTCTAAGATGTGCTGATTTGATCTTATTAATCTGTGGCGGTGTTTATCTTCATTTGTCGTCTGTGGTGTTTATCTTTTTGAACATTTTTGAATGTGTGTTAAGGTGGTGATCGTGAGCGCGAGTGATTTTTTAGTTTTTATACGTTGATCTAGCTCTACTTAACTGCAATTATTTTAATTTATTATAATACTTGTAATTATTTACAAATATGGAATATATGCCTCCTGAAACAGCTATAGCACCAACTGGCACACAAATGTAAGTTAATTTATAACTGAGTATAGGTTATGATCTGATTATTGTTTTTATTATTTAGTTTATGCTAGGTATTATAAATATAGAAATAATAATAAAATTTAAAAAACTACTCGTATAAGTTCTTTGAGCACCGCTTTAAACTGTGGTAATCAACAAAATTAGATTAGGAGGCACATAAGTTTATACAAGTATGCTTATGGCTCCTAGCAACTGGGCAGCACATATTAGGACATGTTAAAGAAGATTTATAAGTTACTGATGTGTTCTAGGACAGATGTCACCAGCAAGTGTTGGAAGAGCCACATATTACAATTTACTATAAACATAAGAGCCGCATATTAAAATTTACTATAAACATGTCCCAGATGATGTTATATTGAGAGTGGGCCTTCCGAGCTACCTACTTGACAGATTAGAGAAGTCAATTAGTGTGTTAATGTAGTCTGTGCTCCATATCCCCTCACCAGTATAAAATGTGTGGTGCTAACATGCAACCAGTGAAGAGATATACAGGGTGCTCGGGATTATTTTCCATAACTCTAGAATTACATTCTTTAACAAAAATAAATTCTAAATGTTGACGGAACATGTGTTCTAAAATGAATATTTTCAGAGTAAATTATATTCTTTTTGTAAATAGATCTCAAAATGTGTCCCTTATATGCATCCTTACAATAATGACATATTTATATTTTAAAATGCAATATTGTCACTTAGTTACCTAAAGGTTACATGGATAGTGGGTATTATTTGAATTACTTTGTATGAAAACAAAATTATTTTATTTGTAGGTAAAAAACTATTAGTTATGCAGTTCAGTTCCTATATAAGTGGTCTTGTTAATACTTTGAAGTTATGGGAAATACTCCCGAGCACTCTGTATATGCTAAATTTCGTCTGTCAGAGTATGGGAGTCCCTATCCCATCTCTTTCTTACCAATACAATGAAAGAAATACAATATTTCCGGTTGTGCTGCTATTAGTTGAATTTTGTCAATTTTCTTCACAAGATTATCTTGTTAGTCGTTGCATTGCATTATGCATGTTAACACCACTGGTTCTGGAATATACTTAAAATAAGCTGTTAAAATAAGTTGATAATAATGATGATGTTATACTTTGCAGTTTGTGCTGCCAATGTGCCGTGCCGATTGAGCCAAACCCATCGAACATGTGCGTAGCATGCTTGCGGGCACATGTGGATATTACAGACGGCATTCCAAAGCAAGCCACACTATTCTTCTGTAGAGGATGTGAAAGGTATTGTTTTAATTTTATACCTTATTATGCAATCTGATGAAATAGCTATAACCCCAGTACCTATTCCTTGTTGATGTACAATTATCCCTAAATAACTACAAATTTAAGAAAATATTGTACAAAATGTAATGTTTGTGACCTCAAACCAATTATAGAAGGATCAGTATTGCAATCAAATTCTCAGACAAAATGTTAGTTTCTGAGGAAAACAAGCTTAGATTTGGTATATATATCTTTTACTAAACTAGAAGTTTTTGACCATTTTTACACTATTCAATTACATAAAAAGGTATTTTTACGGAGCTCTTTAACCAACAAACACAATTATAACTATGAAAATTTGATACTAAAGACAGTTTTTATAATTGCATTATATAGTTGATCATATACTTTGACAGTTAAGTAACATCTAGCAAAACAGGTCACAAACTCAGACTAATTATACAATAATTAGTCTGAGTTTGTGACAAAGAATTTTTCCTCTTTAAGTCCTGTTTCAGATATAGAATAAAAATTATCTTTCCAGCTGAGTATGCACAATCTGTACTAATAGAAATGCAAAAGTTTGGCTAAATGGATATTTTCATACTCACACCCATATTTGTTTATGGGTAATATTCCTACAGGAATTAAATTTATAAGGTCCAGTAGTAGTAACAAGGTGTCATTTGACTATTCCAGATACTTGCAGCCGCCTGCAGAATGGTTGGTGTGTGCTTTAGAATCACGGGAACTGCTTGCTCTGTGCCTCAAAAGATTGAAAGGCCTGAATAGAGTGAAGTTGGTAGATGCCGGCTTCGCCTGGACTGAGCCACATTCCAAAAGAATAAAAGTAAGTAATCTATATTTTACTCTACATATACTACATATACAATATCTACATTTTCGTAGGTATGCAAATTATTTGACAACCATGGATATGAATATGGATGGAGATTATTTGAGATTTCATGAGATTTAGAGATTACTCCCTACAATACCACAAACATTATCTTTTATTAATATTAGTATAGACAAAACTTAACATTTCCTCCATCAATATTAAACTCTGCATTTGACATGTACTAGTATCTTCTTCTTTTTCTGGGCCTTTTCTGCACTTGGCTTCCTAGATGGGCTTTAAAAAAAAAAATTGTCATGTTTTTGTACATCAAGTAAGGCCAATTTTTATTTTAAATAAAAATATAAAACAATATTTTATATTTTAATAATAGTTTATGATAGTATAAGTTTTTCATTCTAAGTCTATATAATAAAAAACTTTGTGTCATAGATAGTTCAATTTAATTTTTTATAAACAAAAAATATAGCAAATAGTAAAAACACTAGCCGAATTGACCCTGCCCACTTTTACATTGCCTCACTTATTAATAATCGGTGAACATACAAAAAAAAAGTTTCCGACAAATTGATAACCTCCTCCTTTTTCTAAGTCAGTTAAAGATTGTATCACGCATTTTTTAAGCCTCTGATCATTATTTCCAGGTTAAACTGACAGTGCAAGGTGAAGTGATGGGTGGGGCGGTGCTCCAACAAACGTTCATAGTGGAGTATGTGATTCAACACCAGATGTGTGATGCGTGCCACCGCACCGAGGCGCAGGACTACTGGCGCGCGTTGGTGCAGGTGCGGCAGAGGGCCCACAACAGGAAGACGTTCTACTACTTGGAGCAACTGATCTTGAAGCACAAGGCTCATGCCAACACGCTTGGCATTAAACCTAAACATGGCAAGTTTTGTTATTACTAGACATTGTCCAGCCATAGAAGACTCTACATCTATAGTATACAAAATATATTTCGGAGAGTGTGCACAGGAGCTATTTGGTCTTGTACAATGAGAGAATATTATTTAAACGGGTACATACCACGATAAAATGAGGAGTTTTATTTCAGCTGTTAGCCTAGCCTAGCCTAATAACAAAAGCTTTGTTGTGAGTGTGGTTTGCCTAAACAGCCAAAAACGCGAGGTTGTTGAAAAAAGAAAATGAACTAGAAACAGGATAGATCGATTCTGCCCCTAACAGCTGTTGTCAACTTCGCATCTCGCAATTTCAGTCCCGTCGTGACCACGATCCATGCAACTGGGTCGAAATATCGGCTCACTGCTGAGTTTGAGTCTCCCCTCAGGATGAGAAGAGTTAGGCCAATAGGCCACCACCCTGGCCCAATGCGAATTGGCAGACTTCACACACATTATTCTCTATATGTTCTCTGGTATGCAGGTTTCCTCACTATGTTTTTCCTTCACCGTTTGAGACATGTGATATTTAATTTCTTAAAATGCACACAAGTGAAAAGTTAGAAGTGCATGCCCACTGGGCTATCGTAAGCCTAAGTTTTTTTTTCCACTTTAAAACAAACAATACATAATTTATAATAAATAGGTATATGACATGGGTTTTCTATCTTCATTTGTAATTTGTTTATTAGTAAACTGTACATATCAAGTAGGGCTGTAGTATAGACGACTGGTTTTACTTACTAGTGAAAATTTGTTCAGTACGATTTGTTCAACACTTTCAGATTTCCTTTTTTATTGTTAACAGATGGTTTGGACTTTTTCTACACATCAGAGAATCACGCACAGAAAATGGTCAACTTCATCCAATCAGTCCTGCCGATTAAGTGTCAGCATTCCAAGAAGCTGATATCTCATGACATTCACAGCAACATTTACAACTACAAGTTCACATTTTGTGTGGAAATTGTACCGTTGTCGAAGGACAGTGTTGTTTGTCTCCCCAAGAAGTTGACTCAGGCCCTGGGGTCCATATCGCCTATATGCTTAGTGCAGCGAGTGACCAGCACTATACACTTAATTGATGCATACACAGGACAAGGTAAATTATAATTATATATTAAGTTTATTTAATCTTGAATCTACAGTTAAGAGAACAGATATCTAGATCTAGATTTAGGGAAATAGGATTTTTTTTAAATATGTATACATATTCTGGATTTTCGATATATTACGTGTTGGTACCATCCATAATGATGTCACACAAATAATGTTATTTTCCCCTCCCTGTGGGACTCTCAATAAAATCAACGTCATATGAAAAACATCCCTCATCTGTGAGACTCTCAATAAAATCAACATCATATGAAAAACATCCCTCTTCTTTGAGACTCTCAATAAAATCAACATCATATGAAAAACATCCCTCATCTGTGAGACTCTCAATAAAATCAACATCATATGAAAACATTACTCATCAGTGAGACTCTCAATAAAATCACATCATATGAAATATTCCAAAAAGTAAACAAAACTATCCATTATACATTATTCATGAAAAATGAAAAATACAAATTACACATAATGCAATAAATAATTAAATACAAATTAAGCATAATCCAATAAATAATTAAATACAAATTAGGTCACACTCATTCACTTTTACCAAATTTATAGGTAGATGTACTTATGATTCATTTCTTGGTTACATCCTACTAATAAAATAAACGCGAAAGTTTGTATGGATGTTTGTTACTTTTTAACGCCGCAACTTAACCGATTTGGCTAAAATTTGGAATGGCAATAATTTTTACTCTGGATTAACATATAGGCTACTTTTCATCCCGGTAAAATCCATAGTTCCCGAGGGATTTGTGAAAACCTAATTTCACGCGTCTGCTAGTTTATGATATTCAAACCATGTTTTTATTTCAGTGTGTGACCTGTCTGCAACCCAATATTGGAGATACCCATTCAGCCCAATCTGTAACCCGAAACAATTAGTGGCATACATTGTTATGGATATTGATATACTGAAGGAACATGTAAGTATGATATTTACCAGCGGCGAAGAGTCCATACAAGCCGAATCCCACTAGCTTACCATTTTAAAAATACATACAAATCATACACAAGAAATAGGCGACATAGCGATTTGTGGACAACTAGTGCTGTCTTTTCGCTCCTAAAGTAATAAGCGGACGTCCACGATTTCGTCCGCGTGAAAATCAATGTAAATTTTCAACCCCTATTTCACCAGTTTAGGGGTTGAATTTTAAAAATGTTTGTATCACATTACATTTAATTTTGATACTTCTGATACTTCTGGTTTAATTTTTCCAACAATAAGTATCCTACAACCTTCTTTGTACTATGGTCTCAAATTCAATTAGTAGTTTAAGCGTGATGCCCGGCCAACAAAAACACGGACAGACAGACTTTTTATAATTCAGTACCGATTTCATAATGCTCTCCAATATTTTTTTTTTAAATATCTTCAATGTTGAATTTGACCTGTTACAATTTATTATAAGTATAGATTCGAGCTATTTCATACAAAGATAAGCTGTTAAAAACCGAGTTTAACATTTTCCTATAGGAAAAGAAAACATTCCCCGGGCAAGGCGCTGTGTCGAACAAGCACGTGTTGGCCGACGTGTGGGTGGTGAAGGAGAGCGAGCTCGGCATGGACGTCAGCCCTGTGCACACTCGGACACATCTGGGACACATACTGAAGCCGGGCGACACCGTGCTCGGGTGAGTTGTGGTGTTAGTTCAGGATAACATTCCCTGGGCAAGGCATAGTGTCGAACAAGCACGTGTTGGCCGACGTGTGGGTGGTGAAGGAGAGCGAGCTCGGCATGGACGTCAGCCCCGTGCACACTCGGACACATCTGGGACACATACTGAAGCCGGGCGACACCGTGCTCGGGTGAGTTGTGGTGTTAGTTCAGGATAACATTCCCTGAGCAAGGCACAGTGTCGAACAAGCACGTGTTGGCCGACATTGACGTGGTGAAGAGCTTGCTCTCCTTCACCACCTAAACATCTACCAACACATGCTTGCATTGCTCCTTCTGTCACCTTGTTGAATGGACCCCAAGGAGTCGACGGGGGGAGCGACTTGGACGATACAGTTATGTAATGATGTTATATGTAATATGTACTCGTATCTCTTGTTCAGATATAACCTGGGTGACTCGAACGTGAACGACGTGAACCTGGAGAAGCTGAGCCGGGATGTGATACCCGACGTGTACCTCGTCAAGAAGCACTACGGCGAGCGCGCGGCGCGGCGGCGGGCGCGCGCCTGGAAGCTGCGCCACATGCACGAGCAGACCACTTCCACTGCCGACGAGTGAGTTCACTGTTGTATACTCTACTAGCCGAGTGCGCGACTGTACCTCGTCAAGAAGCACTACGGCGAGCGCGCGGCGCGGCGGCGGGCGCGCGCCTGGAAGCTGCGCCACATGCACGAGCAGACCACTTCCACTGCCGACGAGTGAGTTCACTGTTGTATACTCTACTAGCCGAGTGCGCGACTGTACCTCGTCAAGAAGCACTACGGCGAGCGCGCGGCGCGGCGGCGGGCGCGCGCCTGGAAGCTGCGCCACATGCACGAGCAGACCACTTCCACTGCCGACGAGTGAGTTCACTGTTGTATACTCTACTAGCCGAGTGCGCGACTGTACCTCGTCAAGAAGCACTACGGCGAGCGCGCGGCGCGGCGGCGGGCGCGCGCCTGGAAGCTGCGCCACATGCACGAGCAGACCACTTCCACTGCCGACGAGTGAGTTCACTGTTGTATACTCTACTAGCCGAGTGCGCGACTGTACCTCGTCAAGAAGCACTACGGCGAGCGCGCGGCGCGGCGGCGGGCGCGCGCCTGGAAGCTGCGCCACATGCACGAGCAGACCACTTCCACTGCCGACGAGTGAGTTCACTGTTGTATACTCTACTAGCCGAGTGCGCGACTGTACCTCGTCAAGAAGCACTACGGCGAGCGCGCGGCGCGGCGGCGGGCGCGCGCCTGGAAGCTGCGCCACATGCACGAGCAGACCACTTCCACTGCCGACGAGTGAGTTCACTGTTGTATACTCTACTAGCCGAGTGCGCGACTGTACCTCGTCAAGAAGCACTACGGCGAGCGCGCGCTATCTTCCCGAGGGTGTCGGGCCGAGGCTTGGCCTCCTTGCCCGAGCAACTTGCTCCCCCGGTGATTTCTTCCAGCCCTTTTCAGGGCTGAGGTATCTTGGTCTGACCAGTGCCCCTGCGCGGACTGCAATTTGTCGCTATCCAGAACCGGTTCGGTGACTTGTCCAGTTAATCAAAGTGTAGTATCATGAACTCTGTTTTTGTGCTGTTGCGTGAACTCTAATTTTCCCGTCCGCTAGATGGCATTCTATAAAAATGTGAGATGTTATGGTACTCAATATACCCAATAACCCCGCTGTTTAAGAATAAAAATACTGTTTATTATTAATCTAGTCAGGAAAATCAACCCAAAGGTAAATGTTTCACTGTAACACATTAACTTAAACAAATAGTGGAACACTTATTCGTGCTTGTCGTTCCGACTAAAAATTTGCGTGCGTCGCATTTCTTGATCATATTGATAAATAATTCTTTTCATACTTGTAATGTTGAAAATTATTTTAATTCATATAAAAAGTATCTACAATTTTCTTGTACATATTTAAATTAATAATCTCTGTAACATTGGACTGTAGTTCGATTTTGATTTTAATCATGAATGTTATCCAACAATCTTAGACAATTTGAGGCAATATCAAAACAATTAATTAGGCATATAAAATCACAGTGCATCGATCACAAATTTTCGTGATTCGAGCGTGATATCTTTTGATTACTCTAAAATTACACTCATTGCGTAATTAAAAATCCTTCCTCACGAATTGATTGTGTGAAGCGCCTCATTTTTCACGACCTAGTACATCTAACATTAACAGTACATCATCATACATCTTACATCTAACAGTATTTAACATTTTTGCTTTAGTACGTGAACGGGGCGGCAACTGATTGTGATAGTATGTAAACACAGACGGTTACGTATGTACTTGCAGTTACCATAAGAAGAATATTCCTTAAAATTAAGATAATCAAGAATCAAGCCTTCCCGTTTTAACATGACCAATTCTCTTGTCAAATCAATTTCTTTGTCTTATTAGTCGTAAAGGCTGAAGGAATTAATACGACATTAGTCTAACGAGAATCGAACCGATAGCATTTGGATTTGGACGTGATAGGGTATTGATAATAAAATAAATAAATAGCACTTTTATAATTCTGATATTTCCACTGAAACCATTTCAGTAGATCCCATGATCTAATACAAAATCACAAAATCACTAACGCGTCTGGCAGCGTGACGGTGTTCACGCTACCTAACAAAGAACTGAACTCAAGGCATCAAAAACCCTTTTAAACATACCATGACTGTTGCAACAACTTCATACAAATACTTCCTTTTAATAAAAAGGAATACGGAGCTTGTAACATGAAGTCGTACTTAATATTTTTAAACTTGACAGTGTAAGTACCGTATGTTTACAGCGACTACAACGAATTCTTGGACGACCTGGAGGAGGACCCTGCGCTCAGGCAACACATCAACATATTCAAGGACGAGAACAAAATCCCCGTCGATACTGATGAGATCGATCCGAGTTTGCCTCGGATCACACTCGCCGAGATGTTGGACGATATGGTCATTGAAGACGTCGACATGACAGACGTGTAAACATACATTTTTGATATAAAAGTTCCGTTTATTACACATTAAATTAAAAATCCATAAAACTTGTCAATATAATCATGTTATCTGTAATTTCATACAAAAATATTTTGTTTTAAATCAGGCTGGTTCTACTGTATTTTTAGTTATGAAATGTTATCATTATAATTGTTAGTTTTGCAAAGATTGTTTTATTTTTTTTCAAAAAACTTCAACATCGAACAAATACCGAAACATTTCTATGAAAATCCTCTCTTGTATGCAGAGGCAAATTGATAGGTACAACAAAACAATATATGATAATAATAATCTACATGAGGTAATTAAATCAGTATTTTTTTTTTACTTAGTGAACCTAAAATATCTAACTACTACAGACACAAAGACGTCTTCGCAGATTAAGTAAAAGCTCTATATGTCGTATACGCCCAGAAGCCAGAAGGTGACTTCTATTATTATAACTATTATTTATTATAAAAAAATAATAAGTCATACCAAAGTTTTGCCCATTATTGGGCAGCACAACCTCTTTAATATTGATTCCAGGTTGTTGTCTTGACGTTGTGAAGATGCAGTATAAGTGAAGTTGCCTTCTTACGATAGCTTGAAATACATTAATCTGTTTGCGTCTCGAAGTATTACTCGCCCTACAGTACCGCGACAAACCCAAAAACATCCTAAACCGGTTTTCTACAGGAATTATTTCGGAAAGTGCGCCCAGGAACTTTTCTAAACTGGTTTTCTACAGGAATTATTTCGGAAAGTGCGCCCAGGAACTTTTCTAAACTGGTTTTCTACAGGAATTATTTCGGAAAGTGCGCCCAGTAACTTTTCTAAACTGGTTTTCTACAGGAATTATTTCGGAAAGTGCGCCTAGGAACTTTTCTAAACTGGTTTTCTACAGGAATTATTTCGAAAAGTGCGCCCAGTAACTTTTCTAAACTGGTTTTCTACAGGAATTATTTCGGAAAGTGCGCCCAGGAACTTTTCTAAACTGGTTTTCTACAGGAATTATTTCGGAAAGTGCGCCCAGGAACTTTTCTAAACTGGTGTTCTACAGGAATTATTTCGGAAAGTGCGCCCAGGAACTTTTCTAAACTGGTTTTCTACAGGAATTATTTCAGATAGTGCGTTCAGAAAGTTTTCTAAACCAATTTTCTACAGGAATAATTTCGTAAAGTGCGCCCAGGAACGGCAGTACGCAATTGTCCCTTTGTTCTCAATCCGCACTGCGAAGTTATGAAATTCCCTTCTATAGATTGGCAAGTTCGTTGATGACACTCCAATTATATGCGCGCGACGGGGGGAAGGACTGCGCGGGTATGAAGTCGTTCGCGTGGGGCATCGCTACACCTTCCCAGCTCGCGCAGATAATCGGGAGTGTTACGAACGAATTTAGTTTCCGTTTTCCCTATCACGTACAACAAGGGTATCTTCAAGTCGAGAGAGAATAGGCGTTTTCTAGACGAGCGCGTTTCACTATCATCGCTCACTATCAGGCATAATTGCAGACCAACTCGCCATAATAATGTAAAAAAAACATTATTATATTGCACTCTAATAAATTCTTAGTACCTAAATGTTCACTGGTCACTCAGTGTAGCATTTAATTTTTTAACCGACTACAAAAAGAGGAAGGTTCTCAATTTGAGTCTATGTTTTTACCATTCGTCATTTATATGATTATTATCTAAGTTTGATCAGAAGATGATTGATCATAGTTTATCGGTTAAGATAAAAATTATATACAACAGTAGGCATTAATTTTTGTAGTCACTATTTAGTTGACAAGCCTCAGTAGTGTGCGAAACAATGAATTGCTGAACTGTATTTGATTAGATTTCTTTTTGAATTCTCAAGAGTACTTGTGATTTACAAGTTGGTATATAAGGCATGGTATCTTGTTATCGGTTGTAATAGTTCGTCGCAAAGTCAAGATGAAAGTGGTATTTGCCGCCTTGTTGATATTAGGCTCAAGTGTTGCTACGCGATTAATATCTTCAGGTAAGTTGTTATTACTTTTTAAATGTATTATTAATAACATCTTGTTAAAAATATTTTACGTTGATCATTAATATTATTGTTGCTTGAATATCTAAAGATGCCCAAGTAGTTTCTCTTCATTATTAAAAAATAATGAATTCTTTTATGCTGCTTCGTGCTTACCCATATTTTTCTTCCGATCTTATTAGTTTTTGGGGCTTTTCGTACTTTTAGCAACACTTATCGAACCTTTCTCACTACTAATATTTCTATACGTTATAAATTTCAATATTAAGAATAAATAGGTATACATTCTAACTATTTTTTTTTATTAAAAAGAATATTTGTCATTTATATATATTTTTTTAAATATGATTCCATTCCCCTCTAACTAGTCGGGAAAGACTGCGTTAGGAGTGGGTAGGTACGACAATATACCAACGGGTTAGGGATTGAACCACCACCTCTCCGTGATGAGTCCGACCGCTCTAACCAGTGAGCTTCTTTTTTATTAAGATTTTTATTGAAACATAAATGAGAAGACGTAATAAAACGGAAAATGTAAGAAGATAAACGAAAAATACATTTGTATAAAAGATATTTATTTTGCTTACTTTTTAGATGAGCTGCATAAACTATTTCTGAGGGTCGCAAAAAATGAAGGTTCGCAAGAAGACGCGAGGACTCTACAAGATGTGTTCAAAATCTACAGATCAGCGACAAATGCTGTTCAAAGACAGAACCCTAGAGGTAGAGAAGTAAGTAGTAGCTGATTTTTTAGACTAGAAGGTAGTTTTGTCGTATCTTAACATCCATCCATTCTAATATTATAAATACAAAAGTAAGTCTGTCTGTTACCTTTGCGCTGTACCGATTTTGATGAATTCTGATATAGAAATTTAGAGCAGAACATAGGCAAATTTTTAAATTTTAATCCATGTCATTTTGGGCATTAGGGTCTCTTGAGCATCGCTTCCCAAAGTGGTCCAGGTGGGATACTCAGGGGTCTACGAAAGACTCAGCGGGGGTCTACGTTGACGTGACATAAAAATGGGGATTCACGATTCGTAAGTGGGGGTCCACGAATCTATCATACCGAATGGGGAGTTCTCTAAATAAAATAATTGTTGAATTGATTGCTTGCTTGTGCTGTGAGTAGATATCAAAAATTAAAGTAGGCTGAAATAACTCTTTGCCTGGACATTGGACAATTTTAATTTTTGTCATCCACTCACAGTACAATCAATGAATTAATTAACTTAGAAATTTAGCAGGGGGTCCACCCGAATTATATTTGAAAATGGTCTATGAGAAAAAAAAGTTTGCGAACCTCTGCTCTAGAGCATGGACTGCCAAACTTTCAGTTTTTATAAATCACGGTCATTAGTAGGAGGTAGTTAATCCTAATAGATTGATTAGCTATTGTTTTATTGATTTGTTAGTTTAATAACCTATATAATTGATATAATCTATCAAGTCTTTATTTAGTAAGCTTGGTGTTATGACAGATAAGTAGATACTTAATGCAGTTCGTTAACAGTTGCATTATCGGTTGTGGTTTAAGATATTTATCTACATTTTGTCTTCAAACAGACTTAAAAAATGCATATTTGACGTCATAATTTGCAGATATATGACTATTCAACCTACCTTATCAGCCGATAGACGTCCACTGCTGGGCATAGGCCTCTTGCATGGACCTCCAAGCACATCGGTCTCAAGCCGCCAGTATCCAGCGGCTCCCTGCGACCCGCTTGATATCCTCGGTCCACCTAGTGGAGGGGCGACCAACACTGCTCTTTCCGGTCCGGGGTCGCCATTCCAGCACATTGGGACGCCAACGTCCTTCTGCTCTTCGAACTATGTGGCCTGCCCTGCCACATAGTTCGAAGAGCAGGCCTATGTCAGTGACTTTGGTTCGTCTGCGGATCTCCTCATTTCTGATTAAGCCACGCAAGAAACTTCAACATAGCTCGCTCCATCTCCCGCTGAGTGACATTGAGCCTTCTAATAAGGCCCATAGTCAGCGACCAAGTCCCGGATCCGTAGGTCAAAACTGGCAACACGCACTGATCGAAGACAGCTTCAAGCACTGAGGAATTTCGGACGAAAAGATGTCGCGGAGTTTTCCGAACGCTGCCCAGCCGAGCTGCATTCGGCGATTCACCTCTTTCTCGAAATTGGTACCTACCTAACTGGACTGTGTGTCCTAGGTATATATATTCGTCTACAATTTCGAGCGCAGAGTCCTCAAAAATAATAACTGGGTGGAGCCGGACATGAGCATTAGCCATGATCTTCGTCTTGCTTATGTTCATTTTTAGGCCTACACGTTAAGAAACTCTGCTGAGATCGTTGAGCCTGGTACTAAGGTTATCCAGAGTCATCTCTGAGAGAGTCATCTCTGGATGACTATTGAAATGACTGTCATAATGTCCGGTCAAAGGACATGTCAATTTCCAAAAAATAGCAGAGCCGATATATATAATCGGTACCTTCAAACGTTGAAACAACCTTATAAATTAACTTTTCTAGGACCTGAGGAATGCAAATAAGAGTATAAATTAATTTACGAGTATTTTTTCAAGATAAATGAACTTAACCGCAATATTGCGACCTGTATTCGATTTAATTTTTAACCCCCGACGCAAAAAGAGGGGTGTTATAAATTTGACGTGTCTGTATATCTGTCTGTGGTACCCTAGCTCCCGAACGGATGAAGTGACTTCAATTTAGTTTTTTTTTATGAAAGGTGTCTTATGCGCGAGTGTTCTCAACTTCTGGGGGTTGAAAGTGGGGAAGAAAAACCGAATGTGGAAATATGCTCGAGTGGGGTCTCAAATGAAAGAGTATATGTAATATATGATTTGATCGAGAGTGTAATTAATATTTTCATGACCTTCAAAATTATCAATTTTGGAGTTTACTCCTTGAGAATCGATTTTTCATATATTTTTTGTGCGTAACCCATTTTGCGCACCTTTCACCGTGCGATGCCGCCAGCAGCGTGCATATGGTGCTATTGGTGGCGCGTCACCGCGACCTGCTGCTCGTCAGTTGCGCACCTTTCACTAATCAGGCGTAGGTATTGTATTGGTATACGGTATTTTACACGTACATAGTATATGCTGCGGGGCAACATACACCTATTTAGACAGTCGATCTGAAAGAGTAAACTCCTTTCATACGTCGGAGCTGACACATGCTTTTTATGTTATTAATCACGAATTTAAAAAAATATTTTTTTAGAGTCTCACATGCCTGATATGTCGAAGCGGGATGGCGGCGTTCTTTGACATGATTCGCGAGGGAGCCACTGATGACACGATCATAGACGCCACGGAGGCGATGTGCACATCTTTGGACATTTTGAGACCTGAATCTTGTCGCGGTATTCTTGAATTAAATGTCGTGAGTATATGCTACGTCTGACATCGAAGTTTGTGAAGTTTTTTTAACCTCTAAGATCGCCTTAACTTATATTAATATGAGTACCTTGGGATCCCAATGACCATAGGCTCTTCCATAGACTATAGACTATTGCCGCGCTAATATTAAAAAATATAAGTCAAACGGAATTGAAAATATATAGGTAGGTACCTACATCTGCTATTTATTAGTGATAAATCGATGATAGATATACAATATTCACAGCGAGGCGCAAATAGGTTGCCTAGTTAAATTGTGGCCAGACACATTTTTCATTCAAAATGCAGGAAATCATGAACTAGATCAAAGGCAATCTAATACAGTTAAATTAAGCATAAAATAAGCTTTCATTTGTGATATTAGACGACTAAATAACTAATAACGGTATATATACTTCACATCAAAAATATTGAAACAGTCACAGTGAACAAGTACTTCTGGACTTTTTCGATTTTTTAGATGAGAAGTAAATTTCTCAAGCCGGTTCTCGTACTACTGGGATCTATTGGATAAACGCACGAATTAATTCTAATTCGTCATGCTGAAAACGCAAAACCGAAACTCAAAATAATTTAACACTTCTTCCTTGCAGCCAATATTTACGCATATAATCAAAACAATACCAGAAGCTTCTCCGCGAACGTTTTGTGCGTTAGTTTTACAAAAAAGCGACGACCCAGACTACTGTGTTATTCAGGATCCAAGGTTTGAGTGGACAGTCAACTTGCCAGAACGTCCGAACCCTGCAGATATCAAGGTAAGTTGTATTTATGTTGGCTAGGTGGTACAGTAGGATTGTAACTCAGTAGCGTGCTTAAAGTTTTTAACTAGGGTAGGCACACAAATTGTACAAAATGGAAAATTCTTCAATGCTAGGTTCCTAATGAGTTGTCAGTGTAGGCAGTGTATTTTTTGTATCTGCAAAAGTGCGCGCCACTGAATTAGTTTTTGGGGTAGAAAATGCATGCCATTGGTAATATACATAAACTAGCGGTCGCCAGCAACTTCGTCCGCCTTTAGACCTCTTTAATCCGGCCCTATCGCAAAATCCGTTCTTAGCGGACGTCTCTCTGCCAAATTTTTGTTCGTGAAGCGGTTTTCGACCTTTTGCATTTATATATTAAGAAGATAAAATAATATATTCAGACAATAAGTACACACATCACTATCTAATAAGCGTAGTTGTTATTAGTAACATAAGGACATTGTAATCAATAGATTTTTGCTGAATTTTAAGGTTCCCAACTCAAAGCCTACACCGCTCACTATAGCATTAATCACAGATGCACATTTAGACCCTCTTTACGAACCTAACGGAGTAGCAGATTGCAACGAGCCAACTTGCTGTAGGAAAGGACAAATATCACGCCCGTTAACCTCGAGCTTGGATTATGACGTAGAAGAATATTTTACTGAAGATATAACAAATGGAGATAACTCCCTCAATTTGGATATTGTGGAGGAGATAAAATATAGAAAGATAATAACAAGAAGAGCAAGAGACACATCGCCGGCAGGATTTTGGGGTGATTACAGGAATTGTGATACTCCGGTTTGGGCTTACGACGATGTTATCAAAAGAATATCATCCGACCATCAAGTATGTATGAGACAATATTTAAATGTTCGGTAAATCTATGTATAATAAAAGCATCACTTTTATGCCCCCTAGTCAGTGTATGTAATGTAATTAAGTTTCAAGGTCAGTGTTGTGATTGTGTGCTGTGAGTGTTGCTAATAACCCCAATCACATCACACAATCTCAATAATAAAAATATTTTTTTGATAACCACATTGTGACATTCTGATTTATGCGCTAATTCCTGATTACAATCTTCATTTTGCGTCTATTGCTTCCTCTAAAATCTGCGGCCTTGGAGCCTAGCTTGGGATTTTTTTTATTCTATGATAAGTAAGTTTTTGACTGCGATCTCACCTGACGTTAAGTGACGATGCAGTCTAAGATGGAAGCGAGCTTACTTGGTACACAAGCTTATTTACCAATACTTCTGAAGGTTTCTACGGGGCACCCTACCAGAACGCTGAATCTATAGACTGCTCTCTTGTCTAGTCCTGGGACTCGTACAAAGGTCTACATAGGTACTTGGTCCTGATTTGCTATCTTCAACATTCCTAAAAGTACAACGAGTAACTCAAGACCAACAGTGAATAGGGACATTGTAGGTGAGAATTAAGAAAGTATCTCTGTTTATTATCAAGTCTGTTTCCAGCTAAGCATTAGTGTTTACCTATTAGGATTATTACATATAGGAAATTATATACCTATTACGTTATAGGTTATACAAGGTAATGAACCGAGAGGGTTCGATCCCCAAAGACTTTCCAACTAATTGAAGGGAAACGGTCATAATATTTAAAAGATTTTTCGAAAAAAAAATCTTGAAAACAATAATAAAATATGTACCTACTTCAAAATAACTTTTATTATAGCTAAAGATTTCGTTTCCAGAATGCAGAGGTCGTTTACTACATGGGAGACAGCATCGACCACCACGTCTGGGAGACGACTTACGACTTGATAAACGAAGTAAACGGTTACGTGGTCGACTCAATGAGGCAACAGTTCAAGAAGGGTGTTCAAATTATACCCACCATTGGTAACCATGAATCTCAACCTACAAATCAGTAAGTTTTAAACTTGGATTTCGAAGATTTCGTATATTTTTTAGAAACTCTTACTATGTTTCGTTTACGTTTGTCTAAATTAGTATTTATTCAAGTCATCATCATAATTATCAGACAATTGGCGTCCCTTACTGTGGACATAGGCCTCTTGTAAAACTTCAAACACCACGGTTCGTTGCAACTATTCGCTTCATATTAGCGTCCACATAACAATGCTTCCCAGTCCGGGGTTGCATTCCAGCACCTTGGGACCCTAACGTTCATCGGCTCTTCATACTATGTGCCCCACCCAATGCTTCTTCGGCTTCACGACTCGCTGAGCTATGTCGGTGACTATACTTCTTTTGCGGATCTCCTCTATTCAGATTCGATCACGCAGAAATACTTCGAGGATATAGCCTTTTCCATGTCTTAATTCAAGTAATTTTAATGATGAATTTCTTTTACTTGAATAAAGAACCCGATATTGTCATGCTTTAGTTTACGAGTTCGGTTCAAATTATTATTAGACTCCAATCATGAAATTTTGTCACTAAAAATCGAAATTCGGAAAATAGGAAGAAATAATAATTAAGAATTTAAATTTCATTACAGATTCGCACCAATTACTGTCAAAGGTGACAAATTGAACACAACTTGGCTTTACGAGAGCTTAGCCACGAAGTGGGACTTTTACTTGACCGAGGAAGCGAAGGCATCTATCCGCAAAATGGGTGCTTTCTCCATGCTAATCAGACCCGGCTTACGCGTCATTTCAATCAACACCAACGTTGCTTACAAATACAATTGGTATGTATTTGCTATTCATATAATTATAACTTTTCTTTTATTCCTTTACGCACAACAAATATTGTTTTAATTAAATAGTTCACACAAACAGTCTTGCCAGAATGCTAATAACGCCTGGTAAGATCAAAAGGCTTATAATCCAGTCAAATAAGACTTTGAAGGTTATAAAAATTCACGTAGAGCTATAAATTGGTAGGTATGAATGTTCAGAGTACCATTATAAATGAATTGTGAAAAGTCCCCATCAATCACCCTTGTGCAAAATTTTTTATTGATGGTGAAAGTTTGCAAAAATATCTTTTTCGCATTTTTCACCTAAACGGTGAAATTTACAGCAAAAATAGTTTTGACAAAAATTGTAGATCATCCAATTTTCCACAAAAAAATATATCTACACTTTTTTCATAAGTATTGCCATTTCCGTGATATCTGTTGAACAAGGCTCGTAAATCTATTGTTGAACATAACAAATCTATATATATAAAAATGAATTGCTGTTCGTTAGTCTCGCTAAAACTCGAGAACAGCTAAACGGATTTATCTTATCTTGGTCTTGAAATGTGCGTGGAGGTATAGGGAAGGTTTAAAAGGTGAGAAAAATTAGAATAATTGCCGGGGAAACCATAAAAATAACCCTTTTCTATTTGCCATACAAACGTTTAAGAGTCAATTATAGATCTTAAGGGTAGGGGTAGGGTAGGGTAGGGGTAGGGTAGTGGTAAGGTAGGGATAGGGAAGAATTGCACATACGTCAAAGCGAAGCTTGACGGGTTCGCTAGTAAACAATAAATTATTTATTTCAGGTGGCTTGTCTATGATCCGTTAGATTCCAAGCAGCATTTGGATTGGTTGGTGGATGAGTTGTCTAAAGCAGAGTTAGCTGGAGAAAGAGTGCATATATTGGCGCACATGCCTCCCGGGATAGCAGATCTGACACACTCGTGGACTCGAGAGTATAACAGGATAGTTAATAGGTATTTATTGATAAAACTTCTGTTACTGATAAATTAAACGGTTTTACTACGGTTGTTTAGCATTACTTGCTTGAGATTTTGTTCGCTTCAAAAGGTTTGCGAACGAATTGACACCCACACTTTGACAGTGGTGGCATGCGACACTGTGAGTGTAGACCGGGTTGTAATTTTTTCATTTATAAAATATTCAATTATTAACCTAAACAATAAATCGAGCTTGGCTACTGAAACTTAAAAAAATCTAAAAAACGCATGAATGAAAACAAGAGCGAAAACAATACATATATAAAAAAACGTGTTCATTTCGGGACGCTCGACAGAAGTGTTAACTTAAATCTGCTGCCGTATGCGTGAGAGTGGCGCTGTAACGCGTTACGTTACCAGTCGCTTTACCCTCCCATAAAAAGACTTCACTTCAGATATATTTGCACTATAACTTTAGGAATGCCCTTCAAAATTTTTTAAGCTTACCAGACGATATCAGTCTCTACTTTCACTATCCAAATTCTATATTCTATTCTGTGCTTTCGACGTAGCACATTTTCCCTAGTTACCCTTTCTTAGATTTACAACATGAAGTAAATATTTCAGATTCTCCGCAACGATAGCCGCCGAGTTCAACGGACACACACATTCGGACGAATTCAAGATATTCTATAACGACGCCGGAGCGCCAGTGTCCGTGGCGTGGGGCGCGGGCAGCGCTACCTCCTACACGCACTACAACCTCAATTACAAGATCGCTAGCTTCGATCCGCACACTTTCGTAAGTTTTATGTTTACGCATTTTTAATGGCCCACTACATGGACATGAGGCGTTGACCTAACATGCGACCCACGACACACCACCCACCACCAATGGCGGCCAAGTTGGAAATATTGCTGTCTCTTTCGTCCCATCGCATCGAAAGAGCGATATTTCCGGTTCGGCGCTAGTGGTCGACAATATGTCATTGAGATATTTTGTGGGTGGAACCTTTAGCAATTATAGAGGCACATGGGTATCCCAATCAACCTTCCAAGTTGGCAAGCCTAAAGAATGTGCGCCGAGATTTTATTCTTCGTACCAATAAAAAAAGGACGCACAATCTGTAGAAAATTTCACTTAAAAACTGGCCAATTTTGCTTTGATAGTTTTAGAATTATGGGTAAAGAAAATTATACGTAAAGGCCTTTAAATGTAGTCCAATATTCGATAAAATCCCAAATTCAGAGCAAACTCAACCTTAAGGATTGAGTTTAAGGTTGAATTTGTAAATGCGACTACTTAAATTGAGTGCCAGGAAGTTGTGTTTGGCACTCATTGAGTGGGGACGTTTTTTGGTCGCTGATTGTGCATCCACTTTTTAATAGTAGATCAATGTTCATTCCATTCTTTCTTTCATCTCAACGAAAGGAGCAGCATAAATGTTGCCTTTTCTGTAATTTGGGCGACAACGATGATGGGATGAAATAGAGCGATATGTAGACAAAATTATTTAGTTATCTCTTGGCGTAAAGACAGAAAAACTCAATGTTGGTTTAATGGAACCGAGACCTTTTGAGCCGAAGCTATATAACCACTGGACAAATGAGGCAGCTGTTAGTGGCATAACTCTCGCAGTATGAGATTTAAATAAGCGGACGGCGAAGTGATTTTTTTCAAACTACCCTCTTCTAATATATGTTTACTTTTACAGGAACCACTGAATATTGCGAACTACATATACAATCTCACGGAAGCAAATCTCAGTCCACAAAGACGTCCCCGATGGTTCAAATTGTACGACGTTAAGAAAACTTTCGGTCTCTCTGATATATCGGCTCGATCTATGGACGAATTGGTCAAAGGCATGGTGACCCATAAACCGTTCCTCTTGGCCATGTATTCAGCCTTCTTCTCTAAACAGAGCGACAACAGGTGGCCATATTGTGACGACGATTGTAAAATTGATCAGGTCTGCAAAACCGTGGTCACGGTATTATGGGAACGAGAGAGATGTAATGTTTTGCGACGATTGTTCTTTTCACAATAAATAAACTAAAAGTAAATACAAATTGTTTTATTTAAATTCCCGTGACATTAAGAGTAGGGTTTACTATAAAGTTTACTTACTCAATGACAAATATTCAAGGAAGTAATCGGCTCTACTTTCTCTTCAACGTACACATGACAAATATTGTTTTAAAATATCATTCATCATCGTCATCATTTTCCACCCATATTCGGGTCACGGCTGAGCTCGATGGAGCATTCTAAGAGGAGACTCGAACTCTCGAGACTCGGGTTAGGCCAAATAGTCTCCGACATGGCTGTTTTGGTAAGTAACTGCACCAGACAGCGAGACGAGAAATGACTCCGGTGTACCATCAGTGCGGGGCTACAGAAACCACGGCGCATCACACACTTGTCGAATGTGCAGTCTGGAGCCCGTAGAGATACAAATTAGCGTCCACTGTCGGTGGACCCGTCTCGTTGCCGGACGTTGACGCCATGATCGGCAGCGAAACGTGCTGGACAGAGATGTCGTCGTTCTGTAAGGCTGTCATGGGTCCCAAAGAGGCTGAAGAGAGTGAGGGAAGAAGCTGCCGATGCTCCCCTTACGCAGGTTCGGAAGTAGTAGGCGCCGATGTGCTCACCTACTCCCACTTTAATTTAGGGCGGAAAAAGATTGGCGGTGACGCATGGTGAAAACGTTGGGACATCACAGTAGAATATGCTAATGATCCTGTAATGTCACCGAAAGACGCAGCCAGATCTGCTGGGTTTTAGTAGGTATTCCGAAGTCTCGGCGAGTCCCACATACCCTTTCGGATGGGATGCGTAAATGCATTTCCCAGCGAAGCAAAAAAAAGGCTAAATAGTCCACCACGCTGGCACGTAAGAGAATTCTCTGGTATGCAAGTTTCCTCACCATGTTTTTCCTTCACCGTTTGAGACACGTGATATTTAATTTCTTAAATATAAATCTTGCAGCAAAATATACACTACCAAATTGTGACAGTACAATCCGACGAAAACCCCATAAGAAAATATAATCTCTGAAATAAGCTCGATGTTCCGAAACGTCATAAAATTTGCATCGTACTGTAAGTACCTGAGTATCGACTTCATTGGAAAACATAAGCTTAGAGAAACTAACTATTTTGACTAAGTTAAAGTACTACGTAGGTACTCGTAGATACAGGCATAGGTATTATTTTTAAATTCAAACAACAAATTACGTCGATTATATTATTATTATCTTAAGATTTTTTCTAATGATTGTTGGTTTTAATTTTAAAAATACCAGATGTACTGATAACTTTGGATAAAGAGATAGATTGATAGTAAAATTAACAAAAAAGTGCGAGTTGTGTAAAAAAAATTTGAATTTCCTGATTTTTTAATAATCTAACTTTATTGTCATAAAATTCGATTTGCTTTTTTTGAACAACAGTTTAATCACTTCGTCTTTATTTAAAGTAGAAACTAGAAGTGAGTTTCAGAGATTAGCAAGAAGAAAGAAAGAAAAAAAGTTTTATTAAAGAATTATGCACAACACAATTTGTTATATTAATCGTCAGGACAATATCCTGCGATGTGTGGCATAACCCAGTAAAGGGCCCCAACTCAGCATAATGCTACATACTCTTTAAATAAAAAAAAAACGGACTGACAGACAAAAAAAAATTGGTTTGGTTTTTGTTTTCTTTACTTTTTAGTTTTTACTACTTCTTTTAGTTTTATTAAATTGTATTTAACATTTTCATATCTATTATCTTTATCCATATCCATTTTCATTTAAAGGTCAATAATAATTTAATAGTAACTACCTAACTACGCTACGATGCGCTTTTTCAGATCTGAGGGCCTAGTGGTAGTTTGATACTGTTACTGTCACGTACCTAACGTAAACGCATTTCCGCCGCGAATTTCTAAGGAATTGAAACAGCGCCATCTACTGGCACTACTGCACAACTGTTTCAATTCCATATAAATTTGCGTTTACGTCAACGTGATAGTATCAGTATGAAAAATATTGAAAACTCCCACTAGGCACACTGATTGGCCTTTTATAGTGAGCAAATGTAACTATACATCGGCTAATACCGCAGTCATAACTAGTCAAACAAAAGTAAAATAAATTTTCCTAACGAACCCTAATCAATTTGACGTCATTGTTATCATGCACATTCCACTCTTTGGCCACATTTCCTCACTAGGGCTTCTTGCATCTATCACGGTGGTGTTCACACTTCAGTAAATATTGGCGATGCTTTTTTGAACATTTTAAATTTATAATAAAGATGTTCACGACAATTACTGGCTGCGCCTGCGCATACGGGCGAGCGGAGCGCGGGGCGCGGGACGAGGAACCAAGACCTGCGCGACGCACGACACGGCACTGCGCATTGAACGACCGATCAAATTGTCGCGTTTTACTTGTACAATCTAATATTAAATAAACTTGATATTAATACAGTTTACGCTGGCTTAAATTATTATCAACAACATACCACGGTCAGATCTCCTTCTCACCCGAAGACACAAGGCGCTGACCCCAACATATGGTCCATCGAGCTAACAAAGGAACCCTTGCTTGGAACGGTCTGGAAGATTGTGTACACAAAGTGAAATCTGGTGATGAGAAATTGGCGATTCAGTGCAACGGACACATACGTGAGATTGTTCCATCCTTCTTCATCCATTTATCACTAGTCTATTATTGCTTTTTCATTTTACATTTACGTCATTCATTTTATTTAACAAGTATCATCTCTGCGCAGTCATATAGGTCTAAATATATATATATTTTTTAAAGCTTGCATAGATACTACTTATATATTCGTTCATGCATTACCGACGCTAATTTTATAGTTCAATTTACTCATAATAGATAGTTAAATAGGCATATCTTTACCGCGTCACGTAAAACAAAGTAGGTAGTTACGAGTATCGATGCAGTTCTTACATATTTTCTTAGCATGTTGCAAGTAGTCCCATACTATCTTTTTATTATTAATCTTATATACATAATACTTTATTTTCATAGTGCATTTTAGCGTAATAATTAATTTGTTGTAGCTCATCACATGAAGTAAAGTATTAATGTAGTTATTATAACGTTTATAATCTTTCTATGAAGTTACTACCTATTTAATTATACTCATACGTTATACTTTATTTTCATAGTGTTCCTAGCGTAATAATAAATTTATTATAGCTCACCACGTGAAATAAAGTATTAATGCAGTTATTTTAATGTTTAATTAACTATATTTTATTTTCATAGTACATTTAGCGTAATAAATAATAATAGAATACTATTACAGCTGTTTACGTGAAATAAAACAAATATTGTAGGTAGTTATTATTATTTTTCCTTATTTAATGGGATTTAAACATTATGCCTATTTCATAGTACATTTAAGCGTAATAATTATATTCTTACAGCTTTTACGTGAAATGAAGTATTGTAACTAATACTTATTGATTTTTTCTAAGGCATTTTTGCTTATAACCTAGGTAGGTACTTTATTTTCATAGTGCAATTTAAAGCGTAATTTAAATAATTACATTATTACAGCTTATCACGTGAAGTAATGTGCTTATGTACCTAATTATTTATATATATATTTTTTAAGCATATTTGCATACCTATTGCTTTTCATTATTTTCATACATTAAATACTTACTTCACTGTGTAATTTAGGCATAATAATTTATCACGGCTTTTTACATGAAGTAAGGTAATCCTTCGCGATAGACATTCACTATTCCATTCCGCTGACTTCACCGCTGCGCGGTGCGAGGTGCGCCAGACATTCTTTTTAAAGAATAGCTATTTCATTTTCACTTGTCGCGAGGCTTAACGGCCCGCAATCCATATATGCACTGATTCACTGCTTATTTCTTATTTTCCGCAATCGGCATTAATAAATATTGAATGTTGTTTTTTATACTGCTCAGTGCGCTTAGTAATTATCGAATATTTGTTGAAGGATTATATTAAAATTTTAACTTTATTAAAACAGGCATTTTTTTTTTACAAAATTGCTATTGCTTTTTTCTTACGTTTAATTAAAATACTTTTACAGTACAATACAAGATGACCGATAGGCAACTGAAAAATTTAATTAAAAGGCGAGCCACCATTAAAGGAAAGGTTACGAATTTTGGAAACTTTTTAAATTCTTTAAAAGAAAATGAAAACGCCGATTTAATTCAAAATGAAATTGAAATTCAGTTGCGATTAGATAGAATTGAGAAATTATATGATGACTTTGACAATTTTCAGAGTGAATTAGAAGAACTTTCCGAATCGCCCGAAGACGAGTACCAAGAACGTCAAACATTTGAGACGTTATACTATTCGCTTGTGGCTGCGGGAAGGGCTTTATTAACAAGTCATCGTAAGGAACCACTCGAATCATCGGCGATGGTACATTCTGATGCTTCAGATCCACACAAACGTAAGGTTGTAAAACTTCCTAAAATAGATTTACCATACTTTAATGGCGAATATCAATACTGGCTCGGCTTTAGAGATACTTTTAGTTCGTTAATCCATAATGATGATACTATTGAACCAATTAGTAAATTTCATTACTTACGTGCATCACTTAAAGGCAATGCTGCGTCATCGATTTCAGGGTTGGATTTTTGCGGTGATAATTACCAATCAGCATGGAAAATTCTATGCGATCGATATGACAATAAACGCCTTCTTGAAAATCATCATTTAAATGCGCTTTTTAAATTGGATTCCATTCAAAAGGAATCGAGTGTGGGTTTGCGTAATTTAGTTGACACTATTAATAAAAACTTAAGAGCTTTAGCGAATTTAGGTCATGCTGTTCAACATTGGGACATTTTAATAATTCACATAACAACCGGAAATTTAGATAGTGTGACTAAAAGAGAATGGGAGACACATAGGAATAAATTAAAAGATTCTCCTACTTTGGAAACATTTTTAAAATTCCTTTCAAATAGAGCTAATGTTTTAGAAACCTTAGATGCTACAAAGCAAGATAATAGTAAACATTCATTAAACAGTAATAAACCTAAAAGTTTTATTGTAGCATCAACTAGTAAACCTAGATCATGTCCTTTTTGCAAAAAAGATCACTATTTGTATAATTGTGAATCCTTTCGGGCACTGCCAGTTGAAACTCGTATTCAAAAGGTTAAAGACTTAAAGGTCTGCAAAGTTTGCCTACGCACAACTGGTCATCCAGAATTTAAATGTAGATTTCCAAAATGCAATTATTGCGCCAAAAGGCACAATACATTATTACATTCGCATGAAACTAATAATCCTGCTAACATAGAAAATGTAGCTTTATCAGCGAAAAAATTAAATGTACCACTTTTTACTCCTTCAACTGTTTTACTTTCTACAGCTTTAGTAAAGGTCCTTGATAACAATGGTCATCCTCATGCTGCTAGAATTTTACTAGATAATGGAAGTACTTCTCATTTTATAACAAAAGAATTTTGTGCAAAGTTGAAACTTAATACACGCCTTGTCGATTCGAAGGTTACAGGCATAAATAGTCAAGCTTTAAACAGTTCACAGTCTTGCTCATTAGCGTTTGAGTCCTATGTTGGTAA